>NC_081851.1:47149398-47449398 GCF_963259705.1 Myotis daubentonii | reverse complement strand
GATCACTTTCAGTTGTTTCCAATCTGGAGGAGGTTCAGAAAAAAATGCATGGAAGAGAGAAGAGGGGACTGGACCAAGTACAAAAATAATCCTATATAATAAAACCCTAATATGCAAATCGACCGAACGACCGGTCACTATGATGCGCACTGACCACCAGGGGGCAGACGCTCAACGCAGGAGCTGCCCCCTGGTGGTCAGTGGGCGCCCACAGGGGGAGCGCCGCTTAGCCAGAAGCCAGGCTCACTGCTGGCGAGCGCAGCAGCGGTGGCAGGAGCCTCTCCTGCCTCTGCAGCAGCACTAAGGACCCCTCAGGGGATGTCCGACTGCTGGCTTAGGCCTGTTCCCGAGGGGCCCACACTGCGAGAGGGCGCAGGCCGGGCTGAGGGAGCCCCTCACCCCCCCAGTGCATGAATGTCATGCACCAGGCCTCTGGTAGGTTTATATTCCTCTAAAATATTGTTGGATGTTGGTGTGAGGAAGCAGAAAGACATTTAGGGTGGGAGATTTGGTAGAGTACAAATTCCCTCCTACTGGTTTTAGTGAAGATGAATATATTCTATTCATTTACTTTTAAATGATCCTTTTAGTGAAGCATAATTAGAATCACTCATATCCCTTTTGTGCTAATGTACTGAGTTAGATTTGGGTTAGCTAACTTGAAACAAATGCTAGTAACATAATCTGGTAGATCAAAGTATGGTAGAACACTGACTACAGGTAAGAGACTAAACATGAACACAAAAGGCAAAGGGTTCGTCTTAGAAAAGAAATGTAGGAATAGAAGATGGTACAAAAGCAGGGAAGGAAATACTTTGGAAACTGGGTGCTAGGAGGAAAAAAACAAGTAAGAGTGGCAAACTTAGGATCCTATGTAAAAACATAGAAACACTCAACTCCTCCCCTTAGCACTACCAAAAACATCATCCATTAAATAAACTGTACTTTGCTTCACTGACAGAATAGTGTATTTTTGAACTAAGAATTTTATAAACTACTAGAGGTCCGGGACATGAAAATTCATGCACTGGAGGGGGGGTCCCTCAGCCTAGCCTGCCCCCTCTCATAGTCCGGGTGCCCTCAGGGGCAGGAGGCAACCCAGAGATCAGGGGAAGGCTTCTACCCATTATAAAAAAAAAAAAAAAAAAAAAAGACAGGATTTACCTTCCCACATTAACTAAAATGTTGGACAAAATATGTATGAAAAAATGATTTGTCAGAGATCAAACAATAGGCATTGTAGGACAGTGAACCTTGAAAGAAGGGAAAATGAGAAAATCTCTATAAAGAGTCAGCCATATGGCCTGGAGACTTTTCAGGCTTCAGGGCAAGGATGAAGAACGAAACAGAGCCCAACATTCTCCCTGACTTAAAAAGACAGGGGTGAATTAGGGGAGGTAAAGGTACGTAGGATTCATAATGTACAGCACCAACGAGGAAATACATGGGGAAGAAAGAACTACAGAGTAAACGAGAACTTCAGAGGATTCTTCCAAAGGAGTCTTTAGCTAAATAGTGATTGCTGCATGGATGTGAGAAAACCACCCAAAGCTGGGCAACCATGAAAATGGAGCATGCAAAACAATCTTGGAGCTCACACGAGGTTGAGCTTGTTCCCATCGAAGTGGAAAACCTTGCACTATTTTTTTATATATGTATTTTATTTATTTTTTACAGAGAGGAAGGGAGAGAGACAGAGAGCCAGAAACATCGATGGGAGAGAAACATCGATCAGCTGCCTCCTGCACACACCCCACAGGGGATGTGCCCGCAACCAAGGTACATGCCCTTGACTGGAATTGAACCTGGGACCTTTCAGTCCGCAGGCCGACGCTCTATCCACTGAGCCAAACCAGTCAGGGCAACTTGTACTATTAAAGCCAACAAATACAAGTGTTGCCTCAATGATAGAGCCAAAGTCTGTTCTTTTTCTGCCTAACAAAGCATAAAAGCAAACCTTGAAAAGTTCAAACCATTTCCAAGTAACTTAACTGCTTCTTAGAACAAATCTCAAGAATATTTAAGAGAATAAATAATTATCTAGCACACCACAGGTAGAATGCACAATGTCTGGCATTCAATCAAAATATACCATGTAGCAGAGAGGCAGGAAAACAAGATTCATAATAAAAAGAAAAATCAAGAGAAATACAAAAATGACAGATGATAGAACTGCTTTAAAATTCTTAAAGTTATTAATAGTAAGATATTCAAGAAGGTTAAGGAAAGCATGAGTATGCTAAATACACATGGAATAGATATAAAGACCTATATTTAAAAGATTAAAAAATGCATACACAATGTCTAAGATGATAAATATGCTAGATGTATTACCAGATTAAACCTTGCAAAAAAAGATATTAGTGTACCTGAAACACAGAAACAGAACATCCAAAAACAAACAAGCAAACAAACAAAAAACAGATTGTTTTGGTTTGTTTTTAAAAGCAGACCATTAATGAATTATGCAACAACTTAAATTGGCCTATCATGCATATATTTGAAGTCCCCAATACAGGTAAGAGAGAGGAGGAAACAAAAAAATTTTTGAAGAAATAATGGCTGAAGTTTTTCCAAATTAAATGAAAAAAAAAAACAAAACAAAAAAAAACAGCCTCATAGATCTAAAACAAACAAACAAAAAAAAACTGCACAAACTCTGTGGAGGGAAAACATAAATAATACTACACCAAGATAAAAAGAAAAACCCTAAAAACAGCCAAAGGAAAAATAACATACTACTAACAAAGATAAGAAAAAAGAGTTCTCATATAAAATAATACAAGAAAGTGAAGTGACATATTTAAAGCACTAAAAGAAAAAAGTCAACCTAGAATCGTATACCCAATGAAAGTATCTTTCAAAAAATCCAAATAAACAATTTTTTAGACATGAAACAGCTAAAAGAATTAATCATCAGCAGACATGCACTACTTGAAATATTAAAGAAAGGAACTCAGGAAGATAGTAAGTGAAATCAGATGGAAATCTGGTATACAACAGAGTGCCAGAAATAGTTAATATACAAGTAAACATAAAGACTTTTCTTATTTTTCAAAAATCTCTTCAAAGAATAATTGACAGTGCCAAAGCTGTCAATTTGAACAACAAAGAAAATAAGAATGGATTACAACCGGAAGTATAAAATAAGTTTAATGAATCCATACTGTTATCGATAAGTGGATTAGTAAATGGGAGAGTTAAGCTAATCTCTCATGCAGAAGAATCAAATAAATTATGTACACACTCTACCTTAAAAGGGAGCATAACTCCCCACTCCTTAAGGGGAGCTGCTCATAGTGACTTCCTCTCAAACAGTACAGTATGGGGGAAGGAAAAGAGTATAGTATGGAGTGTGTGTGTGTGTGTGTGTGTGTTTGTGTGGAGGGGGGGTGGGGGGTAGAGGGGCAGAATAGTAACTTTCTAGTAGATAAAACAAACAAATGCCACTTCAGCCAAATGATCAAGGTCAACATCAATGGTAATAAATCACATTGGTAATCTGTACCCTTAATATGACGTGATGAAATGGTACTTACACTGTGATGTTCGTCTCAAAAACCCATAACCTCAGTCTAATCATGAGAAATCCCAGTAGAGTATCCTACAATAACCTTGACTGGTACTTCAGAAATAGTGAAAAATCAATGATACCAAAAGTAGGTTCTTGAAGAGATCATTTCAATAAAATGTATAAGCCTCCATCCCAATGCATCAGAAGAAACATGTAAAATACCATTATCAGTATTGGGATTGGAGGTATCTATAAAATATGCCCATAATTTCTTTGACACTTCCACCATTAAGTGTCGGTGCCTCAATTCTCTCCTTTACTATGGGCTGCATTTGTGACTTGCTTCTAACAAACAAAATAAAACTGAGTGAATATGTGTTAACATCAGCGGCTAGGGGAGAAAAGGCACTGTGCAGCTTTCTGCTTGATCTCTCTGTCCCATCACTCACTAGTTAGCCAGGGGAAGCTAGCTGCCATGCGTCATTACAGTCAAGCAACACTGCAGAGGCCCATGTGGTGAGGAACTGAGGCCTTCCTAACGGAGAGCAGTAAAAAAACTGAGGCCTCCAGCCAATGGCTATGTGAATGAGCACTCTTGGAAGCAAATATTTCAGCTCTAGTCAAGCCTTTAGAGAACTGACATCCTGGCCAACATCTTCTGCATGAGAAACACTGATCCAGAAACACTGACTAAGTCCCTTCCAAGATTCTGATCCAAAGAATCCTGAAATAATAAATGTTATTTTAAGCCACTAAGGTTTGAACTAATTAGTTATGCAGCATAAGATAACCAATAAAAAGAGCATCATTACAGAGCCTAAAGACATTAAAATGATAAAATGGACTATTATAAGTAACTTTTAAGCCAATAAATTTTAAAACCTAGATGAATGAACAAAGTCCTTGAAGGAAACAAACTATCAAAGCTCACTCAAAAGGAAGGGTATAATCTGATAATAGAGAAAACATCTTCTTTTAATCAATCACGAATTTCTCTCTCTCACATACAGAGCATCAATAAGTTCCACAAACTTTTTACAAACAATATGATCTAATCACAATGCAATAAAACTAGAAATTAGTTAACAAAATTAAAAAAAAGACCTTTCATGATAAATTTTGTAAAGTCTTCTATTAAGCAGGAGAACTAAAATTTAAAATTACAAAAGTTCTGAAAAATGATGATATATCACTACATGTCAGCATCCACAGGATAATTTTAACAGTGATGAGAGGAAAATTCAAAGCTTTAATTTAAAAATGTATATCAATAACAGTGTGCTTTCACTGGCCAAATCTGGGACAATAAAAACATAAAAATAAGGGATGCAATGATGATAACCCATTAAATAAATTATTTTTTAAAATCCATGAGACCATTATTATATAAATAAATTGTAAAGAAGGGAAAGCTATTCCTTATCATAGAATGCCAGTTAATAAAGAAATGATAGAGCTAAAAAATCATTTGGCAATGATCACAGTATTAACTGACTCAAACAAGAGTCAATAATACTACAACTGGGGTGTGTGTGGTGAAAGCTTAATGTTTCAGCTCCCTAAAAGGACTTATTAATTGCAAAGGAATAACTGGAAGATGCCACCTTAAACAGGAGATCAGAGGTAACATTATCAATAACCAGGCCCACTGATATAAATACCTTGAAAAGGACACAACATTCTTTCTGGTGCATTTCTGCCAAATTGCATAATCTGAACTTGGAAACATCTGTGAAACCCAAATTGAGGGGCATTCTACCTAATAACTAACCTGTCCTCTTAAGAAATGGCAAGTTCATGAAAACCAAAGAAAGACTAATAAACTCTTTCATGTTAGAGACAGCTAAATATGAGATCTCACATCATCAGATGGTAGGGAGCTAAAATAATGTAATTGCAACATTTAAAAAAAAGTTGAAAACGGACTCGGGATTAGATAATGGTTATTATAGCATGGTCACATATCTTGATTTTGAGAACTGTATTGTGGTTATGTATGTGTGTGTCACTGGTCTCATGAAATATACCCAAAGTATTTAGGAACAAAGGGGCATTACCTCTGCAATTTAATCTCAAACTGTTCGGCACCTGCCACTCTTAGGGATAGGCAAAAGTTTCATTTAGCAAGTGATTTTGATAACTCTCTCAATATTTTTAAGAGTTTATGTTATAAGTAGTCTTCAAAACATATGGTAATTCCTAGGATATATCCCCATCCTCAAAAAATACATGTGCTGGGGAGGTGGCATGATGTTGGGCATTATGGTCAGGGAACAAAAGGCTACACTCATTCTAACCTAAGGGATCTGGGTGCAAATGCCGAGGGGGAAAACCCAGGCGTGGAATCAGCCTGAGTTTAAGGGGTTCTGTTGCGATCATGGAAAAGGAACTAATCCTCTCCATTTTCCCACACCTTGACTTATTCAACTAAGAAACAGGAATAATTATTTTTCCTAAACGTCTGCCTCCAAGGGCTGAGGCTAACACCGAGATAGTGTGCTTGGAAAGCGCTCTGCAAACTTCAAAGCCCTCCACGTGTGTCACTACATGTCCTAACTCCACCAGAGAGGCAATTTGGGAATCTGCCAGCACAATTAATTCTGTGGTCAAAATCCCCTACAAAACATCACACCTAGATGGTCGGGTGCACGCGACGTGACAAGAGGGCCGAAAACAAGGTTTTCCTCCAAAATGTTCTTTCTACAGGAAACACCAATATGATGATGAGCAGGGATGCCCGTGAACGGACGCCAACCTTCGTGGGTGCGGGTGGCGCGAGAAGAGAGTTAGGCACACAAATTCCAAAAACAGAGAGGAGTTTGAATGAATGTGGGGCAGCCAATGACTCAGGGAGGAGGCAACTCAGAGAGGGGAGGGCCGAGGGGCGTGGCCATCTGTCCCGCCCCGCCCCCAGCCCGCTCAGGCCACGCCCCCCACCCCCCCGCTCAGGTCCCGCGCGCGGGTCTCCAGACGCCCGGTTCGGCGCGGGGACCCTGGCCCCGGCTTCCAGCGGCGGCGGCGGTTCTCCAACCTCTAGTGTCCGGGGAGTCGTTACGTGCCGTCCCTGTCCATCCCCGTAAGTCAGGGCTCCTCACCCCCTCGGGTCAGACTCCCAGGGGCGGCACTGCGCCCCGAGAGGGAAGCTCTCCTAGCGAGAGAGCAACACCGGGCAGTACCTGAGCAGTAATGAATCCTTCATACACGGTTTTCGCTCGGTTCTGGGGCAGAAGCAACGGGAACTGGCGCAACAGGCTCGCTTCCGCCGCCTCCATGGCTCGCCGTCCGCGGCGCCTCAGGGGGCTGGTCGGCGGCCGGGCACTGCACATGCGCAGTCCCGCCGGCGTCAGGGCGGCGGGAGGCGGAAACCGGGCCGTTGGCGGGAAAAGGCTGGAGGATTCCGCGGGCGGAAATGAAAGTCTCCTGCGAGCCGGACCACCTGGGCGTGAGCGCAGCCGCGATAGAGGGGGCTCCTTAGGAGACCGCATTGGCCCCAACAGGAGGCGGAGGGAAGATGGAGCTCAGCTTCACAGGGCTCAGTGAAGAGGATCCTTCCAGCCCTGATGGTTGCAGGAACCCGTCCGGTGGCTTCGTTTGGTGTTATTGAAATGCTGCTACAACTTCGGAGGTGCGTTCCTCCCAGTAACTCCCACAGTGCACCATGGTTTACCCGGAACCGCCTCACCTCCCCTTTCCACCACCATCAGTCTCCCGGTGACCTGCCAGCTCCACAGGGCCTCCTGGATGCCCTCGGCATACAGAGCAATAGGTATACCCTTCTCTACGGAATAATATTGTGCAAGGCAATGTATTCCAGTCCATTTAATATAGCATATGCAACATATTGCAGTTCTGTGGCTTCACAGGTGGAATCCGTGTTCTTGCATTTGAGAGACACGTAAATACCTATGTACCGATCCAGGCTGAAGTCAGCACCAGACTGAGTTCTGATACACTGCACTCACCAATATCTAAGGAAAACACGAGGAAAGATGACTGATGCACTCGGTGAACCAAAGTTGGGTTTGTTTGTTTTTTAACTCTTTGTCTACATTTTTCTAACTTAGGAATGGTAATCATCTATGCCCTTTTACTAAGGATTGGTTAAGTAAGGGACTTATTGAGAATTACTGCATGGTTATTTGTTAATCCAATCAATGCAGCACATTTTTGAGCCCTGGTATTTGCAGAACATCACTGTGATATGCCAAAGCTGTGCAAAGATGAATAAGATACATATACCCCCTCCCATCTCTATTGCCCTCCAAAGGGAATCAGACTTCTCAGAGAGCCTTAAAGTTTGGCAAATGTGTCACAATTTTCTGAGTGATTAGGGATAAATAAGAATGCTGCCGCAGTTAGATGTTAATTGCACTAAAACAGTGCTTCTCAAAATGTGATTCTGCAACCAAGAGCATCAGCATCCCCTGGGAACCTTATAGAAATTCACATTTTCACCCCTCTATCTCAGACCTAGAAAATCCCAAACTCTGGGAGTGGGACCCCACCATCTGTGTTTTAACAAGCCACTCCAGGTGATTATAGTGCACACTAAAGTTTTTCCCCCATGAAATCTCTAGCCTTTTTTCAAAGTCCTCAGATGCTACCTCTTTTTGACAACCTTTTTTACCTGCTGAAAATTATCCCTTTCCCTAATTGCTTAGTATATGTTCTGGTACATTGTAAGTGCTCATTAACTATTTACTAAATTAGATATCAATTAGTCCTGTGAACAAAGTAAAAGCAAATATTTCAGGTGAGGGTTGGGGAAGGGCAAGATGTGAAGGTGAGCAGATAGGAAAGAAACATCAGAAAGTGTGTCATATGGTGACAGTAGATATTTGGGTTTTTGTAGAGTTATTAATGTAATAACTGTAAATCTGGGAACTGACCTGATAGACTTAACTTTTAGAAAAACTTCTCAGAGAGCTCTGTAGAGCATGACTAGAGTACTGGTAAGATCAATTAGGAGATGATTACCATAATCCAGAGAAGATGCTAAAGAAATAGTTATGAGAAATGATATTAAGGAAGTGGAGATCTTGCCTCTCTGCCCTCTTTTTAAAAAATATGTGTTTTATTGATTTCAGAGAGGGGGAGGTAGAGAGAGATAGAAACATCATAATGAGAGAAAATCATTGACCAGCTGCCTCCTGCACCCAACCCCAACCCCCACTGGGGATCGAGCCCACAACCTGGACATGTGCCCTGACTGGGAATCAAACCGTGACCTCCTGGTTCATAGGTCGATGCTCAACTGCTGAGCCACCTCAGCTGAGCTCTCAGCCCTTTTTTGACATCTCCTCTTCATCCAGTTGTAACAGTTGGGCTACCTCAGTGCTTATTACTGGTCCCTTTTCTCAGTATACCCTCCCCTCTCAGTAATTCTACGTAGTCTATGAATATTAAAATCCACCCCATACCGATGACTTCTAAATGTATCTTTCTCACCCCACTCTTCAGACTTGCGTACCTACTACTACAAGTTATTTCCACTTCAGATGCCTAATTGACATCCAAATTGTTTGTGTCAAAATGGACCTCCAAAATATGGCCATTTTATAATTTCTAAAGAAATAATTGACTTAGGCAATAAGCACCAATAGATTCTTAAACTATAATATGAAAGATTATCATGATATAAGTATTGACATAATGAAAAATTATCAACTTAATAATGGTGGGATCAGGCTATCACCCCCTGACACCTCTTTAGTTAAAAGCTAGATAGCCACACATTGTCAACAGATGTTTGGCAATAAGAAGTACACCACCAAAAATACTTGACATAAATCTAATGAAGCTTTTGGATGTAACTTCCAGTTTCCTGGTAACACAGGAACAAGCTAAATGACATCAGGAGGACAATCAGGCAAATCCAGAATGTCAAGTATACCACAGGACAAATGAACCTATTTATTTGTCTAGTTGATAAATAGATGGGGTGGGGGGGGGAGGGGAGGGACAACAGGAGGGAAAAGGACTGTTCAATTTTAAAAGAGACTTAGGAAACATTAACACTCAAGAGCAATATGAAACTTTGAATACTGAACAAACCAATTGTGCAAGCATATGCAGTGGCCCTGGGAAAGAGAGATTTCTGGGTGGTGAAGTTTTAATAATGGTACAAGACTGATAAACATCCCAGACTAAGAACAAGAAAGAGAAAATTAATATATTTAATATGTACCAGTAACATATTAAAATTTAAGTTAGTGTGAACTGCTCATGCAGGGATGACCTCAGAACAGTGGTTCTCAACCATGGCAGTTTTGATGCCCAGGAATATTTGGCCATATCTAAAGATATTTTTGGTTGTCACAATGAGGAGAGAGTAGTAGGATACTACTAAACAGTCCACAAGACATGCCCCCCTCCCCCACGACAAAGGATATTCTAGTACAAAATGTCAGTAGTGCTAAAGTTAAGAAACCTCACAACAGGCAATCAAATGTCTACACCAATGTTTTTTTGTTGTTGTTGTTTTTTTGTTTTTTTTATTTATTTTTTTATTGCTTAAAGTATTACAAAGGGTATTACATATGTGTCCATTTTATCCCCCCGCCCTAGACAGTCCCCTAGCCTCCCCTATTCCCCAGTGTCTTATGTCCATTGGTTATGCTTATATGCATGCATACAAGTCCTTTAGTTGATCTCTTACCCCCCTACCTCCTGCCCCCCAACCCTCCCCGGCCTTCCCGCTGCAGTTTGACAATCTGTTTGAGGCAGCTCTGCCTCTGTATCTATTATTGTTCAAAAGTTTATAATGGTCTCTATTGTCCATGAATGAGTGAGATCATGTGGTATTTTTCCTTTATTGACTGGCTTATTTCACTTAGCATAATGCTCTCCAGTTCCATCCATGACGTTGCAAATGGTAAGAGTTCCTTCCTTTTTACAGCAGCATAGTATTCCATCGTGTAGATGTACCACAGTTTTCTAATCCATTCATCTACTGATGGGCACTTAGGCTGTTTCCAGATCTTAGCTATGGTGAATTGTGCTGCTATGAACATAGGGGTGCATATATCCTTTCTGATTGGTGTTTCCGGTTTCTTGGGATATATTCCTAGAAGTGGGATCACAGGGTCAAATGGGAGTTCCATTTTCAGTTTTTTAAGGAAACTCCATACTGTCTTCCATAGTGGCTGCACCAGTCTGCATTCCCACCAGCAGTGCACAAGTGTTCCTTTTTCTCCACATCCTCTCCAGCACTTGTCGTTTGTTGATTTGTTGATGATAGCCAGTCTGACAGGTGTGAGATGGTACCTCATTGTTGTTTTGATTTGCATCTCTTGGATGATTAGTGACTTTGAGCATGTTTTCATATGTCTCTTGGCCTTCTGAATGTCCTCTTTTGAAAGGTGTCTATTTAGGTCCTTTGCCCATTTTTTGATTGGATTGTTTATCTTCCTTTTGTTAAGTTGTATGAGTTCCCTATAAATTTTGGAGATTAGGCCCTTATCAGATATGACATTGGCAAATATGTTTTCCCACACAGTGCGTTTTCTCGTTGTTTTGTTGATGGTTTCTTTTGCTGTGCAGAAGCTTTTTATTTTGATGTAGTCCCATTTGTTCATTTTTTCTTTAGTTTCAAGTGCCCTAGGAGCTGTATCAGTGAAGAAATTGCTTCGGCATGTGTCTGAGATTTTGTTGCCTTTGGATTCTGATTTTTTTTTTTTTTACCTTAGCAGTGTTCCTGGTACATGGTAAGTGCATATAATTGATAATTCCTTTTATATTGTGTAAGCTCCAAATTCTTGAAACAGTGGGGGAAGGTCAAAGATAGATACACTGTTTTGAGGGCTGAAACTTAGAAGACAGATCTTAGAAGGATTTAAAAATACACATTATCAGTATACAGGTGTGAATAGAAACCTTAGGAGTGAATGAGAACTTCTACAGCACTGGTCCATGAACCTCACTGTGGATCAAATTCACTTGAGCAGTTTTAAGAAAATACAGATGCTTGGTTTAACCCCAGAGCTTCTTCTGATTTAAATGTCTGGGAGTGGATGGTGTGATAAGCATCATATTAAAAACAAACCAAAAAAACCACACCTCTTCATATTATTTTAATGTGCAGCCAGTGTTGGAAATCTAAGATTTTTTTTCTGAACTGCATTCATTATATTCAGTTTATTAATAAGACATACTGCATTATGTATGGTAGCTCAAGCAGTTGCCTGTAGTTTCAACAGTTTTTCTGGGTTTGCTAAAGCAAATACACCCACTGTTGGTCTCTCTGGGTAAAGTAAAAGGCCAGAAAGTCCTTGGCATAATGTAGAGGAAAGAATTTAAAGACGTTGGGAGATAAAAAAGAAAAAAGTAGATTGAATGGTTCAGGTGTCTCACCTCTATCTATATCCTGGCTGGGCCCTGAAAACTCATCTCCCTTGCCAGTAAAAATAGAGTGAAAAGGGAAATACCCAAATATTTAAAAGTGCTTTGCTGGCTCTTCCCCGACTCCACTCCCCACCTCCTCGGCTTGGAATGCTTTTGGAAGGAGATACAATCAAAACAGTATTCCTGATCTCAGTGGGGATGTGAGAAGCCAGCTGAGGCCTGGCCCAGGTGATGACTGTTAACAGTCTGAAGCAAAGTGGGTATTGTTTTAATAGCCAGATGCTACACTCAGGGATCAGGGAATGGCTTCAGTAGCAGAAATCTCTGACTGTGGTTAATTAATCATGGGGTCCCCAGGAATGAAATAGACAGACAGCCAATTAAGGTGTGTCTTGATTTATTTAACCAGAGCTATTCTAGGTCTGATGAACAGAGGCCTCACTGGAGCCAAGGTGCTAGAGAACTTTGGGTTCACCGACCCTGTGCAGGGGAGGCTGGTCCCCCTGAGGAAAGACCCTGCTGTAACAGTACCCAGGCATGCTGTGAATCTCTGCTTTGTCCTTCCTAATGGGGCTGGCAGTCGTTAACCTGAATAGTTGTGCGTTGAGGAAAGGGGAATACTTCAACTCTGGAAATATTGGTTATTGCCCCAAGTGGTCACTGATTCCTGGGGCCTTGTAATACAATTATAATCAGTTTGGCAGAATTGGGGATCATTATGGAGCCCAGGTTTTGAATGGAGTTCTGACCTGAGTTTTTAAAATGGTAGCCCAAGTGGGACTCCCAAAACTTGCTTGGCGTCATTTTCTCAGATCCTGAGTCAATTCTTGGAATGGATATGATAGGAAAATGGCAGAATCCCACACAATTTCTTACATCATAAGTAAAGGCTGGTATTTTAGCAAGTTCCAAGCAAAGGCCGTTTGCCACTCTCCTTTTCTGACAAAATAAGGAATGAAGAAGAGCATTACAATCCTGGAGGTTGCTTCCTGAAAGTTGTAGATTTGGTGATGAATTAACAGGATGGTTTGGCTTCTGCAATCTCAAAGGTCCTGGAGAATGACTTTGGATCACTGGAAAGAAAATCAGTTGAGGGTCCAGTGGTGGCTACTAGTCTAGTTTTTTTCCTCCTTACTAGAATAAATTAATGTATCTTTCAATACTTATGGTGCAGTTATTGATCCTGCCAAAACATTTTTATCCACTTGGTGTAGGCATCACCAGCAGTTTACCTTCATTGATAGAAGCACCAACAAATGTTTATTGTCATGCCTCAGGGATATGTCAGCTCTCTAACTCTCTGTAGCAGCTAGTTTTCTGGAACCTTGAGCATGTTACCACTTTGATCCAATATCCACGAAACATCATGCTGATAGGACATGAAGATCAGAAAGTAGAAATAATCCTGGATGCTTCTGTAAGTCACATGTATGCCTGTGAACTTCTGTAAAACTAAAGACCTCTTACATGACAGAAAAGAGCCAGGTGTTTGAGGATCTATGGCATTCCAGGCTACTCCTTTCAAAATGGCTATCTAAACATTAAATGCAGCTTATTTGTATGTCTTACTCTGGCCATTAGCAAGATTATTCAAATTATACCCATCCATAATTGTGGCCCATAACAAAAGAAAACTTAGCACCTGGTCCACTGTTGCAGTGCAAGTAACTATCAACAGGTCCATAGTCGGCAAATACTGAATAGACACTGCTAACTCCAGGTAGGAGGTAGACAGAGAAGGATCCTCAAGTTTGGACAAAGGCCATGCCTTCTTCAATAGTTAACATTGTGTGAACACGTTCCCGACTTGATAATTAGCTCTGAGGAGACTGACCATGGGATTCCATTTGGCTCATGCTACTCGTAATGAAGTATGTTATAATCTAATTCCATCCATAAAGTTTGTGCTGTCCAGTAATTTAATAACTGGACATGATCTCCATTCCTATGCCTTCTGCAAACTGCCATACTCATTTCAACTCACATCCATATCCTAGGGCAGTGGTCGGCAAACTGTGGCTCGCAAGCCACATGTGGCTCTTTGGCCCCTTGAGTGTGGCTCTTCCACAAAATACCAACTTCTGCGCATGGGCCACAAAGTTTCAATCACACTGTACATGTGCGCCCGCATGTGGTATTTTGTGGAAGAGCCACTCAAGGGGCCAAAGAGCCGCATGTGGCTCGCGAGCCGCAGTTTGCCGACCACTGTCTAGGGAACGTTTTTTATGAACAATTGACTGAGGATGTAAAAGTCAATTTTATATCCTGATTTAGGTAGTGGAGGAAGTGAGGCATCCTGGCTTAAGGATGGCTCCACACTAAATGCCTCTACTAGATGAATATGATTGCTGGCTCTTAGGGTAATGGAGAATAGAAATTGCTTTAGTGTGCTCTACATGTTAGATACTTTTCATAGAAGATGATCTGGCCAGAGGTCAGGATATATGTACTGATCCCTGGGCAGGAGCTAATAGTATGAATTACCTAGAATTTGGAAGGAACGAGATCAAAGGATTGGTAAAAAGCAAGCTTATGGAATGGGTGTATGTATGGAATAGATCTCTTACAGTAATCCCAGAACCTGTAAATTTTTGTACCTCAAGCAAATACTCAGCAGAAGGCCCAAAATGGAGAGTAGAGTCCTTAATACTCAGGTAGACAGGATGGCCTTCTGGCACGGCATTTGATCAATGATCTCATCAATAGGGTGGTGATGGGGTAGGAGGCATGAGGAGGATAATTAGAAGGGAGAGAACAGAACATGGAGAGGACATTGCAAAAGACAAGGGCATTGTAGAATTTTTGTCGAATGACTCTAAAAGCCCAGATGAAACCAGAGATGATGAATTTATAGCTACAATATGAACTAGAATGAGTTTTTCTTCAACATTCTGGACTTAAGAACAGAAATATTAGATTGATGCAAATTTGGGGATTTACCAATGGCTGTAGAGAGAAGTACAGCTTTCAGGGGAGTTGGATAGGGAGAATGGGAACTATTATTCTACCTGAGGAAATTCTGTTTTGCTACATTGGTAATTTTTTAAAAATGACAGAGAAATAGTTTAACATGAAAGTTAAGATTATGATGAAAAGACATAAGAGGAACAAGTGCTTGAAAGCGGGATTGTGAGTCACATTAGAAAGATATTCTGCTTTAGCTAACGTTGTTCAATTTGCTAGCAACTACTGCACAGGCAGACCTCTGTTCCTGTTCCTCTGATTTCTGGAACTTACCATGCCGGGAGGAGGATAGTGAAGCAAGACAGGATATAAGGCACTGAGCGTTCTGGTCACAGAGTGATTGAGGTGGGATACCATGGGACAATGCAGAATGGGCAAAGAAGTGATTGGTGATAGGCTGAAAGAAATGGGATTGTAAGATTAAAGGAGTGAAAAGGTCAAAAGTGGTGTATCTTGCATCCAGTCTCTGCTCTGGCCATTAGAATTTTCTTGACCCATCTATTATTTGCTCCTTTCCATGTCTTTGCCCTACTCTTCCCACTAGAAAGCTCTGCCCTCACCTGCCAATTCATATAGATTTACTTTTTCAAATCCTTGCTCCAAAAGTGATCATTTGCAACGGCATGGATGGAACTGGAGAGCATTATGCTAAGTGAAATAAGCCAGTCAATGAAGGAAAAATACCACATGACCTCACTCATTCATGGATAATAGAGACCATTATAAACTTTTGAACAATAATAGATACAGAGGCAGAGCTGCCTCAAACAGATTGTCAAACTGCAGCGGGAAGGCCGGGGAGGGTTGGGGAACAGGAGGGAGGGGGCTAAGAGATCAACCTAAGAACTTGTATGCATGCATATAAGCATAACCAATGGACATAAGACACTGGGGGGTAGGGGAGGCCAGGGGATTGTCAAGGGCAGGGGAAAAAAAAGGACACATATGTAATACCCTTTGTAATACTTTAAGCAATAAAAAAAAAATAATAAATAAATAAAATAAAAATAATAAAAAGTAAAATGCCGGGAAAAAAAAGTGATTTTAATCATCCTAATTACACCTTAATTTTAATCTACCTTTAATCAACACCTTGATTTTGTGCTATATGAAGACTCAGCATTATAGTGATTTGTATTTGTTGATGTTTCTCTGAACGCATTTTTGCTTGTTTCATATGCATTTGTTCTGTCTCCCTACCCAAACTAAAAAAAAAAAATGCTAGCAAAAACTCTATCTTTTCCTTTTTACCCTGATATGGTAGATTTATCAGTCAGTGTGCTGTTAATACAAAAGGTATGTGAAAGATGTTTTAATCTTATTTGAATCATATGGGTAGGCTCTAAATTGTCAAATCCAAGATTATACTGCTAAATCTAAATTTCATATTTTTATTGGAGATGAAAGGTAAACAATTGCATTTTAATTTTGTATACCTGTCTTTTGAAAATATGAACTGAATCATTCTGCAAAGGCATTTTGCCAGGAGGCAAAAATAGTAAGCTTTAAAACCCAGAAATATTGGCACCAGCAAAATACACCTTTAGAAGACTTAAAATTCAGTAGGGGAGCATGAAAAATATAAATTAAGATTATACTAGAGAAGAAGTAATAGTAATCATTTTTTTTTACAGGAGATTTCCTCCATCATTGAAAATTACAGAAGAAATACTAAAATTATTACTAAAGAAGATAATGTAAATTAATATATGTACTGATGAGATAGTTCTTGCACCATAAATTGTTTTATTTTTCTTAATACCAACAATGTTAGTTAATTTAGTACTAGCATCTTTCATGGGGTCCTCTTATAAACTGAACCCTTGGGTCTCAAAAAGATTTTATTTTGACAAATGCTGCTTTGCAATGTCACAGAAAATATTTCCCATGGAAAAAATACTTTGTTTACTCCATTCATAAAATATTTTGTCAGGATTTGATAAACTCTATTTTTTTAAACAACCCTCAAAATAACATATTATTTGCTTTAGGCTTATATATCTTATGGGATGTGTCAAAGATTCTGAGCCTTACATTTTAAAAGACTTGTGCAACAGAAACACATATGGATCTGAAAATGACCTGGCACTTAAGAAAGTGGGCCATTTAACCAGGTCCAAATAAGATCATTTAAATCTAATCTAGAATACCAGTTTTTTAATTATGTAATATAATGTGCTGGGTTGTACAGAGGGAATTCTCCAAGAAGATTGGATAAAAGAGACAATTCTTCTGATCCCTTTGTTCTTTGAGTTCATAAATGAGTGAGAGAAAGCACCAGAACAACAATTATGAGACTCAGGTTAAGACATGATCTTTCATACACACACACATACTCACATGCATATATAATACAGGGTATCCCAAAAAAATGTATACACACTTTAACAGCTGATAGCTCAATTTTGGAAATGAAGTGTATTTTAATAAACACTGCCTTTATAATTACTCCAAGAGTGTATGTACATATTTTGGGGATACCCTATATGTGAAACATATGGGCACATGCATTAATTTTTATGACACAGTTTGGTGTTTATTATAAATTTTTTATCATAACAACTTCTAAAATGAGGTTAACAAAGCACTATAAACATGGACCACTGATCAAAGCTATATATATTTTTTATTATTTGGCTTCTATTAAAATTGACTTTTATATTAAATTTTTAGGTATTTTAGGTCTTAAGTTTTCAGTCTGGAAATGCAGGATTATTTGCTTCAGGTTTGGTACTTTATGTTATTAGTATACATCCTGTTCATTTTTTATTTAACTTTTAAGAAAATATTCCGAAAAACATTTTTAATCTCACCTTATACAATAAGCACTCTTTAATTGATAGGTCGTTTATTTTGTAAGAGCAATCTATATCTATACTAAAGTTCAGTTTCTGTTACTGCATGTAAGAATTCAGCATAAAATTGGTGAAAGTATGTTTGTTCGTTTGTTTGTTTTTGTTAATCCTAACTAAAGGATATTTTTCCATTGATATTTTTTTAGAAAGAGTAGAAAGGAGGGAGAGAAACAGAGAGAGAGAAACATCAATATGAGAGGGACACATCAATTGGTTGTCTCCTGCATGCACCCTGACCAGGGCGGGAGATCAAGCCTGCAGCCAAGGTACATGCCCTTCACCAGAATCAAACCTGGGACCCTTTAATCTGTAAACCAATGTTCTATCCACTGAACCAAACCAGCTAGGTTGGTGAAATCATTTATTGATACAATCTGATTATGGTAACTTTTAAGTATAAAGTTTTAAGGAGCCCTGGCTGGTTTGGCTCAGTGGATAGAGCGCCGGCCTGCAGACCAAAGGGTCCCAGGTTCGATTTTGGTCAAGGGCACATGCCCGGGGTTGTGGGCTCGATCCCCAGTGGGAGGTGTACAGGAGGCGGCTGATCAGTGATTCTCATCGGTGATGTTTCTCTCTCTCTCCCTCTTCCTTCCTCTCTGAAATCAATAAAAATATATTAAAAATAAATAAATACATAAATAAATAAATAAAGTTTTAGGGAGCCAGATGATATCATATCATAAATATATGGTATGCTATTATATGGCGGGTAATAAGTCTGATTCCCTATATAAAAATTATTCTTAATCCATTACAATTGTGTCTCATGAAATTAACTATATTATAAATAAGTTAGGAACATATATTTCTTTCTAGTCCCTATATCACCAATTAACTACATATTAACTATGTTGTATTATATTAGGGATTAAAGTAATTACTGTTTAATAAATTTATGAATGAATATCACAGGTTTCCAGCTTATCTGAAGTACATGATAAGAAAAAGTGAGAGCCTTTTTACACTCTACAAAACACAATTCTTACCAGCAGTGCCCTATCTCTATCAGACAGGGAACTGCTATTAACATTTCTCAGGTTCCACAAGGACACTCTACCACTTTTATGAAGGAAAGAGTATTTATATTGACTTAATTTTTATTTAATACATCTCCACAAGGCCCATTGCTATATAAAAATATAAAACAAAATTTATAACCTTAACACACATAGCTAGCTCTTTTAGGATTATTATTGGAGACAGGTAAAAGCTTAGTTAGAAAGCTAGCAAAATATAGTCTTCTAACTAGTCTCCTAACTGATCCCTGCTTCCACCCTTGCCTCTCTATTACCAACACAGAAGCCTCTAAGATCCTTTTTAAATGAAAATCACATCATGTCACCATGCTGCTCAAATCCCTCTAATAGTTCCCCATTTCAATCAAGTAAAAGCCAAAATCCTCATACTAGTTTACAAGGTCTTACAGGATTTCCCCTGCCACCTCCTCCTTTTCTTCTCTGATCCCATTCCCTACTTACTATTCTTGCTCACTGCTCCAGCCACTCTAGTCTTGTTATTTCTTGAACACATGCTCCTGTTTCAAGGCTTTGTGTTGGTATTCCTCTGCCTGTTTCCCAGATAGCTGCTGCTTCTCATCCCAGGTTCAAGTCTTTGCCCAAATGTTATTATTACTTTGTTAGTAAGAACTCTAAGTCAACTCTACTTAAAATTGTAGGCTACCACTACCACATCTTTTATTCCTTAGCCAAATTTATTTTTTCCTTTAGGCTTATTATCTTCTAACAACTATAAATTTAACTTATTTTGCTTATTGTCTATCTCCGCCCACCCCAAGAGTGTATATAGATAGACTCCATGGAACAGGATATTTTTTTGTTTCATTTTCTGCCAGATCTACAGCACTTAGACTAACTAGTCCCTTGAACATAACAGAAATTCAAGTATTTATTGGATAAACTATCACATATACAAATTTTGCCTTAATTTTATCAGTTTCCATCATGTTTTAGTCATAAAGTTACTAATGAAAAGATAAATAACTAAGCTATATAATCTGAAAATGAACTGACAGAAATAAGTGTCAAATTTTACAAGTGATATACATTTATAAATGATAAGCATGAATATCATATTTTCCTATAAATTATATATTGAGACCTTGAAAATATTTGGGAAATGTATGCAAAAGAATGGCTCACACAAGCATCCATTTTCAGCAGAACCTATAGCCCTGTGGTGATAGGAGAAAGCCACATTCCCACTCTGCCCCAAACTGTAGCTGAATTTGAAATTGTTCTATAGGATGAAACTGCCTCCAGATCCAGATCCACAAATGTGAATTTTTTAAATGAAAGTTAATTTGGTAGATCAGGTAAGGATAGTGTTTACTAACTCAACCCAGGCCATCACTCATGGGGAAGAATGCTATATGAAGCTGACCACTGCTGAGGACTTTATGACTTCATTACTTAGGACTTATTCAGGCTCAAGACATTCCTTAATTTGACCATCCCAACTAATGGGTGATGAGGTGGAGCAAAAGGCAATAATCAGTCAGATATAATTAATCAGGAAATATTCTTAGAGAACATTGGCAACTGGGTCTACGGTACTAACAAATAAAGTACTAAATAACTCTACTACTTGATAAAGTTACCCAACACTTCAGAGTTTGCCATTGCATGGATTTATAAGCAGGTCCTGGCCACATGCACTTTTATATACATCTGATGCCAGAATCTAATGAAGCTCATAGCGTTAGGTGGGGCTCGCATGAAGCAGGTGGGGAGAAGGCCATTTGGCCACATCAGCCAAATAAAGTTTGGTGATCAGTGGGATGCTAGCGGACAAAGCAGTCTCATCCTGTCAGATTCTTCTGCATCCCCAGCACCTGCCATACTCTACTTATTCATTCCTTCAGTACCTTACTTCTTTATTCAGAAATATTTATTGAGAAAAGTAGTGAACAAGAACCAGTATAGTCTTTGCCAATATGGAGTTTACATCTAACTGGAGGGGCAGAGATGGCATAGTACAATTATATCTATTACAGAGGAGATGCAGAAATTTATAAGAAAGCATATAACCTAGATCTGACCTAGTTTAAAGTATGAGATATAAACTCTCATAGGAACTGATTAATCCAAGATTTGAAGGGTAGATAGGAGTTAATTAGGGAAAAAAAGAGGAAGACAATACATACAGGGGTGATGCCAGTCTGAGATAGGAAGGTGCATGGTATGTTCCAAAAATTGAAATTATAAAGAATCGGAGTATAAAGAGTAAAATGATACCAGTGTGTGAAGACAATTCTTATAATGCCTTGAAGTCAATGTAAGGAATTTGAATTTTATCATAAAGGTAATAGAAAGTTTGTGGTAATTTAAGCCAGAGACTAACATTATTAGACATGATTAGAAGTTGGTTGAAGGGAGGGACCACCCTGAGTATAGTATATAACATGCTTGATATATAAAATCTTAGTGGCTGTGGTGTTGATAATAGAAGTGTCAGGGTGAAGATAGGGATTAGTTAAGAGACTAGTAAGATAACTGCTTTTACTAACTTTAACTAGGTCACTGGATGTTTCTAGGGGTTATCTGAAATGAGCTGTCCCAGGGCCATCTTTTAAGTTATATTTTCATATATTCCAGGAGATAGCAAAAGACCTTTGAGAGGCTATTTAAGTAGCCTGGATAAGCTATGATGGTAATTGGACAGGGCTGATGGTGATGCAGACTGGAAGAACCAAAGGATTCTAAAGATAGAAATTGGAATCACTAAGGCTTGATGATTAATTGGCTATGAGATAGGTGGGCATAACTGAAAGCATAGTTGAGTTATTTACGAGGCTCATGAACACAGAAAGAACTGGTTAGTGATTAGAAAATTATGAGTTCAGTATTGAATATAGAGAAATTGTGATGCCTGTGAGACATCCAAATGATATGAAAAATGGGCACTAGCTATATAGATTTAAAGCATGGAGGGAAGATCTGGGTTGGAGATATAAATGGGAGTAGTTTGCATTTAGATGGTAATTGAAGCTATTAACAGAGAATGGAGTCTAGACAATTGAGTAGGAAAAGAAGAGGTTGCCTTGAGAAACTCAAACATTTCAAGGCTGGATAGAGAAAAAGAGGCCATCAAAAGATAATGAAAATAAGTCATCAGAGAGGTAGGAGGAAAGCCAGTTAGTAGCAGTCATATTTATGGAGTGAATGAATGTAGAAGAGTTCTTAGGAGATTGTATTAGATTCCTCTCTTATCAGCAGAACCAAAATGTTTCTGGCAGTGCTGGATATCGTATATTAAATGGTACCTATGCCTGCTGGGAGCATCCACTCTTGGCTGTAGAAAGTAGAAGTACACCACCCCTACCTCCAAATACATGCCCACATTGACCTTGTGCTTGGTCCTGAGTGAGGTTGGATCAAGCTGGTCTCTTATCTAGGAGGCAGGCATTGATAGTGACAAGTTGGCCATAGTGGGTACACCATCATCACCACCTAAGTCAGGCTACATGCTTTAGGCATTGTAGCCAGCTTATCAGGAATGGACCCAGGTCATGGGAAATGACATCCTAGGCTAGGTCCGATGCTGACCAGGCATGAAAGCCAATCCCTTCCTTTCCTACCATAGACATTATACCAGTATATTCTCCACTCATCGGTGGGACTTGAAGGAATGCAAAGGGGCCAAAAGATGTAGTCATATATCTAGAATGCTTAGAGGTGATTGCTTTAAATAGTACTTCTCAACTTCTAACGTGCACATACATTTCCTAGGGTTTTTGTTAAGATGAAATACATCTGATTCAGAATGTCTGATTTGTTGCCTGAGATTCTGTATTTTCGACTGGCTCCCAGGCTACGGGAATGCTGCTACCCACACTTTTATTGCCAAGGTTTAACTTACATTTGTACGCTAGCAAGCCAGAAAATAAAATAGCCACCTAAGCAACTAGAGCAGGAACTAATCAAGAGAGAGATGGGGTGCGATGTGAAGCCCAGACCTGACCTCTAGGTTCAGGAACAAGTTCTCAACAAGGCATATGAATAGTGGTGCCCAATTGATGTGTATTGAGCCTGAGTACTTAAATAAAGGGCTCTACTATTTTGGGCCTCATGTTTCTTAGCACCTTTTCACTTCCTACTGAAAGGGCGAGGGGTATGCCCTCCATCTTGCCCCGTACTCTCCATGTTGGGGCAGCCGCCATGTGCTCAGGAGAGTACCTTCTTCCCGGAAGCCCAGGCCCCTGCTGGCCACGCCCAGGATTTCTTTAAACTAACCAATGACAATCAAGGGACGTGCGCGCCATAGAGATGACCACATCCTGTGTAAGAAGTCCCGACTGGCGCCTGGCCAATCGGCAGGGCCCACAGTCAGCTCCCCTCCCCTCACTCCACCCCCTATTAAAACCCTGTTTTTCCCACGGTGGGGGCACTCTGCTTCAGGTCACTGCGTCGGCCAGGAGGCAGAGCTGAGCTAGCTCAATAAAGGACCCTCTGCTTTTGCATCGGACCGGCCAGCTCCCTGGTGTGGTTTTCTTGGGGATCTTGAAATCTGGGCACAACACCTACAAATTCCAGAAGGGTTTGAAGCATAATACATTTGTAAACCCAGATGTATAGCAAAATGTCCATCTATCAGCAGCATCTTTAGCAGTGATTTCGCTTGGGAACTTAAAAATCATTCCTGATGGGAAAGGAAATGAAGAAATATTTCTAGTAAGAAAATTGAATCCACTTAATTTTTAAAAGTGTAATTTTATAAGGTGCATATTAGATAATGAATAATTATGCCCTTGGTGTGTGAGGGAGCCTAGAAGAGTTGTATTTGGATGGGCAGTTAAATTGTAAAATAAAATAATACAACATGACAACTATACAAATCCTGCCTCCTGTAAAGTATGTTCAAAGTAAAAGGAAAAGCTGAAAAAAACTGGCATAGAGAGAGGCAAAGAAAAAAAAAACACTACAGAATATATAATATAAAATGAAGCAGATAAGGAAAATTAAAAGAAGGGTTTTTACAGGGAAAAACAATTTCATTTTATTGTAAAGACCTAAATGAAGAAAGAAGACTTTGAATGTGAAGATGATTAAAAAGACATAATTAGCTAAAGATATTTACAAGTTTAGTCTCTTTCATTTTGATTGTAATTTTAATTAGCTGGACACTGTGGGGGGAAGAAAATGAAAGCTTACATCATTTACTTGCTCTTTAAATTGTATTCCACCTTAATTTTCTGCTCTTTAGTTCTTAATTTTCTCTATTTTTGTTCTGAGTAATCCGGTTATCAGGCTAAACTGATTTTCCCTCAGCCAGATTTAGCATTCAATATTTGCATCTGTGAACCAAAAATTCACCCCATTGCTTTAGTTTTTATTCTTTCAATAGCAAAAACTCTCTCCAGGTAACTTTTTTTTCAGTCCTTTGTCTATACAGCAGGGTGCTTTGTATAACCATGACAGTTAAATGACTAATAACAAAGGATTCTATTTTTCAAATAATTATGCTCTATTTACAGTTTTCCACAAAATTTACTCATAAAATTTAGAAGGCATCAAAGCTTTAAAAATCTGTACTTTTACTGTTCATTAAAACCATTTTTCTGTATGCAAGCAATTTGCTTATTTCTGTTTCTCAGACAATATAGAAGCAAAATTTTTTTAAAAAATGAGTATTAGTTGAATAATTTTTTAAAAAAATAACATTGATATAAAACAAAACATCTGTTTAGAATAACCCACCTTAGAGAGGTTTATCTCCAAGCTATCTGGCTTTCTAGTAGACTATTTATTTTACATTTGTTAAAGAAAACAAAATTAGCATAGCTAACCATGTATTATGTGATTCTCAGTTTGCCCTGTCTTCCAAAAGAAATTCGCTCAAATAATGGGAAGTAACAATGTTGGAGTGCCTCAATGTCTGAGGATGAAAGGCGCTATTTAAGTGGTGACAAGTACTATTATTATTCTGCCATGGACAGAGAGTAACAATTGGCTTTTAAAACCATTGTGGACAATTTTATTCTGCTTCCCTATATCTCAGAAACTATCAGAGCATGGAGTTCTCAGCACTCAAACTCGGACAGCACATATACAGTGATAAGGAGTATACAAATAATGATCCTATTAATTAAACACCCCAAAAGTAGTTTTGGCTGCCAGTCATAACCATCCAGGGTGGGTATAGTTAAAGGAACAGCAAAACAAACAGCAACAACAACAACAAAAAACCAACTGTACATCATTAGTTGTTTCCATAATTCCAAAATTTAATTTGTATTTCTTTAAGGTTTTTCCTCACCTTAAAATAAAAATAGTTCTTAAAATGAATTATTCTTTGAACCTTATCATTGTTGCATTATTTTAATGAAAAGAAGTTTCACATGTTTACCAGATATAGTTTAGAAAAAGGGTAGAGTAAGAGAGGGGAACTAAGAAGTTGAAAGGAGAAATTAGAGGAGCTGTTGAGGGTGAAAAAATGTGCAGAAACTGAAATATAGGAGCAAGAGAGCTCAAGTTTCTCATTTTACCCAAGAATATAATAATAATTAACATTATAATCACTAGGAGGTTTTATCAAGGAATGTTACAGAATTTTATTATCTGGAAGTCTTTTAAAATAGGATACTTGGGTCTCTTTGGCATTGTTTATGGGTACTATCGAATAGAAGGTGATTACTGATTAGCTGTCCTGTCTAGGATAAATCTCTCTTTGAAAGGTCTTCTTCCTTACTGAACTATTGGAATGATGTATCAATTTGTTTACAATTGGGATATGCTGCAGCAGCACTGAGATTTTATTCCAGCATTTCTTATCTTGCCCATCTTATTGCAATGTATCTTCAACCTCTTGCATCAAAATTAACTGGAGTGCTAAGTATTTCAATCCCTGAGGCCACATCTTGTGGGGTCAAATACACTCGATTTGTGAGTCTGCAAACACCGACTAAGATGAGGATGGGAGGTTTTAAGAGTTAGAGATGGGCAAGGCATGGTATTCTCCAGTAAGGTGATACTACTGTTATCTGCTGGGGCTTCTCACCAGGCATATTCCCAGCCTGGGTTGGTGTACACCTCTGGCTCCATACCACCCCCACCACTCCTATCATAACACTAAATAACAGGATAATTACTTGGGTAAAAGTTTTTAAAAGAAAAGAAATGTAACTTTCCAGCAAAATGAAGCAGAATAATAATAATATTAGTGACCAACAAGGATTACATTCTTACTATGGATCGAAAAGAGGTCTATGAGCTTAAATGTAGTATTTAATTCATACAACCTAGTGAAATACTACTACTACTATTACTATGTTTCATAATAAAGGATGGTCCAGAAATTTGCCCAAAGTTACATATCTGGGAACACAGGACCAGGACTAAAATCAAGGCAGCTGGACTCCAGAACCCAAGCTCTAAGCTATTCCTCTGTATAATGCAGGCAATGATTAAGGTACTGTGCTAGGTGTGGTGGAGGATGCTGAGACTAGGCTCCTGCTTTCAAGGGACCTTACAGTAATTAACAACATGCTCATCTGAATAACTTGCTTCCTCTTTTTCTCTAAAATTTAAGAGAGAGAGAGAGAGCCTGGATCAAGGAATCAGAGTTGGGTGGGTGAGCAGGAAACAACCTTAGTTCTTTACCAAGAGGTTTGTGACCCGTTTTATACATGTTTGATTCTTTTCCAGACAAGCAACAATGAATGGAAAACTCTCAAGCCAGCACTTAACCTACAAATTGTGTTTACCATTCTTTTGAGAGTTAAAAAAATCTGAGAATTGTTCTTTATTGGAAAAGAAACCATTCCTTCACCAATAATGAAAGAAACATTTTTCTGCTTTCAAAATAACCAACAGGTCACATATATAGGGTATTCCCCAAAATGTATACATATACTTGGAATAATTATAAAGGCAGTGTTTATTAAAATGCATTTCATTTTCAAAATTGAGCTATCAGCTATTAAAGTGTGCATACATTTTTGGAGGATACCCTGAATATACTGTATCTTTAATCTCACACTACCCATGGCAAAATTGTCACCATAGTGTTTATGTGTATTCTAAAACTGTCTAATGATGTGGCATAAAATTGCTAATTCATTTTTACTGATGATCATGAAATTTAATTCTTAGAAGTTTATCAAGTCTCTATACAAAAATTGAAAAAAATAAGGTAAAAAGTCCTTAGCTGGTTTGGCTCAGTGGATTAAAGGGTCCTGGGTTTGATTATAGTCAAGGGCACATGCCCAGGTTATAGGCTTGGTCTCCAGTGTGCGTGTGTGTGTGTGTGTGGGGGGGGGGGGGGGCAGGGAATGCAGAAAGCAGCCAGTCAGTGATTCTCTCTCATCATTGATGTTTCTATCTCTCCCTCTACCTTCCTCTGTGAAATCAATAAAAATATATTTTTTAAATGAGGTAAAAAGAGCAAAATGACTTGTGAGAGAACAGAGTTCAGGTGCTGGATGAAGAATAACAAAGACATGAAATGTTATTACTTTGAAAAGAAATAAAAGAATAACAAGTTTAGAAAATTAACTATCAAATTACATTTTTTAAAAGAGGGGCAGTTAAAATGTTGATGAACAAATATAAGATGATGACTCAGGGGCACTAAAAACGCAAAATGTGTGGGTTCTACTAGATAATACAATAAGTACTGGGAGCTTCACTTTATAACCCATTGTGATTAAACTGCATACTGCTGAAAATGCAGATGTGATACTACCATAGTAAAACCAGCCTTTTAAAAGATGCTTCTAATTAAATCATGAAAAATCAAAAAGAAAATGTTGAGAGAAGCCATTCTGAAGATTTTATTAATGATGCATTCATGGAGAGGGCTTTATTAGATTTGAGCTAGCAAATGCTAACACTAGTATAAACAAAATGATAGATAATCATCCCTTCCCTCTAAAAAGTTTTTTCTTTCAGGGTAAAAAGGATTTGTGTTTTTTTTTGTAATACAAACAACTTTAGATTCTTGAGACCTTAAAACCTCTACAAATTATTTTTTTCTTATAATAATGGTAATATAAACTGATTGTAGGTAAAGGCCCACTCTTACTGTACCTAATCTCTATTTGATAAAAATCTCTTGACTGATAAATTTTCCCTAATTTATTAACACCCTTCCACCCCAGCTTAAACTACATGATTCGTTACATCAACTATTTTCTCTCCAAGCTCTTCAACCACTATTCCTCTAACACATCCACTTGGCAACACCTCATCCTGGCCAAACTGACAGACCACTTTCTCTGCTACCCTTGGGATGCTGGGAACAACTAGAGAAAAACCTCAGGACCATCCTGACTGGCACTATTGCACATATATTGTGGGAACCTCAATGCTGTCCCACAATCCTAAAATTATACCCTCTCAGCTCCCTTTTGGGTTCAGTGACATTTCGACATCTTACCATATTCTTCAATTTCCTTACCTAAATGAGCTTGCCTCCTACTTCACCAAAAAATTAAAGTATGTGATTTGAGACCCTAGGAGATATATCAGGAAAAATATTGCTACGTGAGATGTCTGAGACTTTACTGCCTATGTTTTCTTCTAGGATTTGTATGGTTTTGCACCTTACATTTTAGTCTTTTATCATTTTGAGTTTATTCTTGTGTATGGTATAAGTTGGTGGTCTAGTTTCATTATTTTATTTTTTTGCATATACTTGTCCAATTTTCCCAACACCATTTTTTGAAGAAACTGTCTTGACTCCATTGTATACTCTTCTCTTCTTTGTCAAATATTAATTGACCATAAAGGCATGGGTTTATTTCTGTGCTCTCTGTTCTGTTCTATTGATCTATTTGCTTGTACTTATGCCAATACCAGGCTGTTTTGATTACAATGGCCTTGTAGTATAGTTTGATATCAGATATTGTGATAGCTCCAACTTTGTTTTCCTTTTTCAACATCAGCATTAAGTATTTTTATTAAGTTTTCTGTTGCTTTTGTTAATTTAATAGTGAAACAAAGCAGGGCATTTTTGCATTAATTTGCATAATATGCATATTTGTGCTGCTGTTCATTTTCCCCTATGTTTGTTATTTCTGTGTTTAGCTATTCTATTTTAATTTCCACTAGTTTTTCTTATTTTCTAATTGATACTCATCTTTTAATAGCATCCTGTTTATACTTCATAAATACAGTGCTTTATAAAATATTCATGAGACATCACAGATTATTTTTCTTAATTTTTTTTCTGTGCCTGCAGTCTGTATTCTTTGATGGTCATTTCTGTTTATACTTCGTTATCATTCTCTTTCATATTCCAGGCTTTGCTCCATGCCAAGTGATGATCTATTTTATTTATTTGTGCTTAAGAATGTAATAAGAAAAATAAATGGCTCTGTGCTTCATATAGATGGCAGACTTTATCCACTGGCATGCTTGGTTTGGGGTGAGTGGGGTGGAAGCCAGCACCATGCTGAGAGGTCCTAAAGCAAAGAAAAAGGCTTTGCTATGTGGCAGCGGTATCACACTCCTGTATTCTCCCCAAAGAAGAGGCTTGTTTTCTTTGGAATAGGAAACTGTGATTTTGTTTTCTTTTTTAAGTTGGGCAATAAATGCTTAACTTCTGGGGCTTCTGCATGTATGTGCGTATGCATGTGTAAGAAGGAGGGAGCGAGATGGGGTGGACACAGCAGTGAGTAAATTCTGTGTGCCTTTGAACCTATTTGCAGCCCCATGTCTCACTTCCTGATGCTTTAGAGCTCCACTGTGGGGCTCAGCAGGACAGATCAATCAACCCACTCAACACATTGCAGACCCCGCCCCCTCTGCCTCACAGTCACCTCCACACCTCAACTCACCTCCCCTTTTGCCAAAATTGGTTGGAATTCCTCATCCACATCCCCTTTATTGTTTTGATATTTATGTTTCCCTTTTGGACATAGGTACCCACATAATTTGCTTTTTTCTAAAATTGAAATCATAGAATTTATAATTCATTTATATAAAAGTAAGGAATTAACACATTAACATATTTATATATGACACAAATATCTCCTTATCACTTTTTACTTTGGTTTATTTTAATGTAAAGTTTTAAGTTATCTATTCATTTCTCAGTTTTCTCTGTTTTCTATAGCATCTACTTTAGGAGAATTCTACTTATTTCACATTTTTACTACATGTGAATTATGTGTTCCCTTAGATGGTATTTTATTTTCAACAATATTTTATTCCTCTAGATGTAGTTCGATGTATGGAAAAATTTCAAACATTTTAATTTCTTTAGGTTAAAAAAAAAAAAAGCCAAAAAACCAAACTTTCTTCAAACAAAAATCTTACATGGAAATTTAAGTCCCATCTCTCTCTCTCCTGCTTTCCTTTATCCCTGGTCTTATATTTGAGAGAATGCACTCAGTTTTTGAGGAGTAAATAGAAAAACACTGGTATATGGCATAAAAGCAAGTCAAAATTGATCGATCCTATTCCTAAATTGCCAACCAATTATCCCAAACTAGCCATTGGTAAGCCTTTTCTTCCCCACTGATTGTAAAGCCCTTATGATATGTTAATTTGTTATACATAATGTACTCTATTTAGAGTCTTTGTTCCTGTTCCATTGACCTAGCTATTTCTTTTTACACTAGAACTTTACTGTTTTAATTAGTATAGAATTGTTTTCATGTGCAGTAATTAAAAACACCTTTTTTTCCCTAGAATTTAAAAAAATACTCTTGCCTCTGTATTATTCCAGGAGATCCTGAGAATTCTACATTATATTATGTGTGGGTGGCCGAAACCAGTTTGGCTCAGTGGATAGAGCGTCGGGCTGCGGACTGAAGGGTCCCGGGTTCAATTCCGGTCAGGGGCATGTGCCTGGGTTGCGGGCACATCCCCAGTGGGGGATGTGCAGGAGGCGGCTGATCGATGTTTCTCTCTTGTCGATGTTTCTGACTCTCTATCTCTCTCCCTTCCTCTCTGTAAAAAAAAATCAATAGAACATATTTAAAAATGTATATATATATATATATATATATATATATTACGTGTGGGTGGTATAATTTTCAATCTATTAGATTTCTAAGCTATTAATTTTTATTTTTATTCTTTAAAATCTTATTTATTTTAGCCAAGTTGCCCTGTCCCAGAGTGATAGCACTATGTTAAAATATCTAAGCATAATGGTGCTTCTATTCATTTCTTTTTGGTTCTGTCACAGTTTTGTCCTCATGTATTTTGTCATTCTGGCTCTGTTATTCGGCACTTAATATCAGTTCCCATGTGATGACCGTCCTTGGGTAGGCCAAAATCCAACTGTGGGGACACAGGCCCCCCAGAAAGAAAGAAAGAAATCAGCAGCTGAAGACCAGGAAGATCACCTGACGAGGAAAGAATGACATTGCCAAAAGCTCTGGTAGATGCCAAGGCTCCTAGAACAAAATGGGGCTGAGTGCCAGCGAGTCAAAGAGGAAGCCAGGCATGATGGGAAATGGGGGGTGGGTACAGTAGACTAAATAGCCTGAAATGAGATGTGGGTACACGTAGTGAGAGAAAATATGAGGACAGACAGTTTGAGTAGCTTCAGGAGTGTGGGATGGCACCAACGAGGTATTCACAAGATACCAGAGAGGAGTAGCCTGTGCTTGCTCAGCCAAGAAGCAGAAAGAATCCTGTCAGGAAAAGAGGGCCCAACTACACCCTCATCTGAAAGGGGGTCATTTATTTCTCTTTTATAGGGAAACTGGAATAAAATAATATTTTCTCTTTTAAGTGATTGTTGTAAATCCTACTTTGAAATTAACACTGCCACCTTCATTTCTATTTGCTTGAATTTGTTTTATGTAAGTCCCTTTTACTTTTGTTCCACCTATCTGTATTGTTTTGTTTAAACCATATATTTTATAATCCGACAATTTTTTTAATCCAACCTGGGAGTCTTTGATTTTTAGTTAAATGAAACCATTTACGTCTATGGCTGTGGTGGAGATGGCTGGCTGTTCACTGAAGATGTGTGCTCCTCTCCCAAGGGGCTGAATCTATGTGCCACAAGTGTGAGCAAAGTGAGTGTGCCCTCTCTACCCTCACTCTTCTCCCACTGTTCTGGATGGATGTCAATGCCAATGGTAATATTTAAAACTATAGACGGCAGAGCCCTCTCACCTAATTCCCTGAATAACCTGAAACAGCAAGCCTCACCTCCTCCTCCGTCAGTGTGCACAGTACATATTTTGTAAGCAAAACCCACACTTTTATTGTGTAAAAGCGCTACAATTTGTGAAACTTTTATAGCAGCTGGTGTTAACCAAACTTATATAACTCTTAGTAGTTTTCAATTTCTTTGTTTCCTTGCTGTTTATTGGCAAAGGCTCCTTTGTGATGTGTGCTGTATTCTGTATTTTACTAGAAGCCCGGTGCATGACATTTGTGCACTTGTGGGGGCAGAGAGCCTCAACCCGGCTTGAACCCTCTTGCAGTCCAGGACCCCTCGAGGGATGTCTGCCTGTTGCATTAGGCCCGTTCCCTAACCCGGCAGGCGTTCATCCCCCGAGGGGTCCTTAGCGCTGCTGAGGAGGCAGGAGAGGCTACCGCCATCCACTGCACTCGCCAGCTGTGAGCCCGGCTTCTGGCTGAGCAGCACTCCCCCTGTGGGAGTGCACTGACCACCAGGGAGCAGCTCCTGCATTGAGCATCTACCCCCTGATCAGTGCGCATCATAGCGATCGGTCGTTCTGCCGTTCAGTCAATTTGCATATTAGGGTTTTATCCTATAGGATTGTATACTTTAATGATCTGTAAAGGAAACATCTTGTTTTAAAATATACTATTTCCCTTAAAGCTAAACTTATATTTATTTTATTTTTTAAATACATTTTTATTGATTTCAGAAAGGAAGGGAGAGGAATAGAGAGATAGAAACATCAATGATGAGAAAGAGTCATTGATCGGCTGCATCCTGCACGCCCCCCATGGGGGATCAAAGCCCGAAACCCAGGCATGTGCCCTTGACTGGAATCAAACTTGGGACCCTTCAGTCCGCAGGTCGACACTCTATCTACTGAGCCAAACCAGCTAGGGCTAAATTTATATTTATTTTATTAGCTTAATTAAAATAATGAATGCTGACTTTTTTAGGGAAAACAAGAAACTTCATGTTTTGGCATTCTACTCTAAAACTCTTTCTTTTCACTAGTTTTTGCTAATTTAATCTGGAGTCACAGGTACCATCATTAAAAAAAAAATTTCATTTTTCAGATTTTTTAAAATTCTACTTTTTAACCATTGTAATAATATAAACCATTTCCCAATTATTTTTCTCCATGTATGGTTATACTTTTCTCTGATTTTGGATCTCATTTCTCATTTCTATCTGATACAATTTACTGTTGATTCATTTTCCAGTTGAAAAGAATCTTTTAGTAACCTTTCAGAAATTATACCTGGCTGATATATTTTCTGTGGCTTTTGGTATCTGAGAATGTCTTCTAGTTGCCATTGCACATGAATAATAACATAATTGATTATAAAATCATTGGAATATTGCCTTTTCCTCTAAAAGTTCTATAGAAACTACCCCAGCTGTGCTCTGATAATTGTTTCTGCAAAGGAAATCCAATTTTAATTATTTTCAAAGCAAATACACATGGGCATCCATGTATACACATGTGTGCATGTTTGTGCTGATTGTTTACAAGTTCTGGAATCAATCAATCAATTTAAGGTTTTACAAAGCTGTGTGTAGGGATTAATCCCTGTTCCTAATTTTTACTAGCTTTATGTTTAGCCTTGTCAACTCGAGTTTTGATTCTCTTAGATCTTGAATTTTTTTTTTCTGTTCTGTCTTTGCTTATTGTTTCTTATCTGTTTGCTATGATGTTTAAAACTCTTTAGATTCTAATTCATATTTTCTCTCTTTATGTAGTCATTTATATGTCTGGGAACATTTCTCAAGTTTAACCTCTATGTCATTGATTTAATTTTTTGTAGTCTTAAGCTTTATTTTTTTGTGTGTGTTTAATAAAGCTAATTTTACTTTGCTTAGTGTGTTCTTCATATAAGTACTTTTTACTCATCTTGCCCTGTTGATTTCAGGAGGGTGGATTGGGTGCCTTTGACAACTAGGCAAAGGTAGAAGTTGAGGCTCCCCACTGGGCCTTTCCTGGAGGGGTGAGGAATGAGGAGCTTACATTTTCCCTGTGGTGTTTGCTGGAGCAGAGCAGTCATTGTCTAAAAATTTCTGTCCAGTGAGGCTATTTTTTCTCTTCTGTTGGTAAGACAGAACAGGCTTTTGCTAGGCTTTATGGTCTCCACCCATTGGTATTTTCTGGCATTTCTTCAGCATCAGTGTGAAATATACTAGTCATAAATAAAACCCAGGGAACTCGTCACTGTGTCGTTCCTTTGGTCTCCACGTCGCTAGCCAGCCTGCTTTCTTCTCTCCACCTTTCAGAGTGTTGATAGGAAACATCTAAACCTGTAGAGAATAGTTATAAGAGTTTATTTGAGCCCAAACCAATGACAATTGCTGGGAAGTAAGATCTCAAATGCTCTAGAGAATAAGTTTGCAGTTAACAGTTGACATTTGGATTCTATGGTTAATTTCAGTCATTTTTACCGCTTTCTCTGCATTGCAGTACTTGACTCATTTGTCTTTCAAAGGACTAGTAAACCTTAATTTGCTTTAGCAGCTTTGAATGGATTTTTATTGTTTCTTACCACTGCCTTTCAATTCATGTAATTTTAAAACTAAGTGCGAACTGTAAAACTCAATCAATCTGGTGGTATTCTTTTAATATCAATTTTTATGTAATTAGCCCCCAAACTGTGTTCAAATACTGATGATTAATCTTATGTACTTTGAGGGACAACACTAATTTCAACCTTAGCAGCATTTAAAAGGAAGGCGGTACAAATAATATAGGGGAAAAGTCCCTCCCTGAGGACTTATGCTTTATTATCACTGACTAGAGAATAAAAGCGCTTTCCCATTGTAATCCACTGTAGGGGCCCAAATTTTCTTTCATTTGAGACTGGTGGATTTGTGTAACAGACACAGAAGCAGAATCACACATACTTTAATTACAGTTTTCATGAAACGACCAGCCTTTTAAAAAAGATCCTGGATTTTCCTTGATCTTTTGACAATTTTCCTGAGTTAGTATTCTTATCAATCTATATGGTTAATTGTTCCATTGAGACTGACTGCTAGAAACCAAACAATAGAACCATAATTGGACAAAATATGAGAATAACAGTTTAAAAGTAAAAAAAATATATAGAAAACTTCTTATTATAAAAGGAATGTTCATAGAAATAAAGAAAATCCAAAACTAGAATGTATTTAGTCATTGCTTAATATTTGTTATAATGCTATATGACCCTTTCTATATATTACTGACTTTAAAAATAAGTGTGCAGTTTGAAAAAAATGATAAATAATGGACCAATTTCTAATTCAAAACTACATTTTATCTTGTATGTATATAAATACCTTCCCCTAACACTTTGAATCTAAAGTTGATATCATCATGACTGAATCATATTAAAATAATTTTTGAAATGTTATTATAATTTCTCCTAATAATTCAAAGTCAATTACTATGAATAAACCAAGGTTTGAACTATCTTCTAGTGTCAAAAAATAATGAATACATGTTGAATTGTATGCAAGGTGTTTAGCAAAAGGTGCACACCTATCTATTTACTTTGGTCTTTCATGACTTTGACCTTTTAGGTGCTTCTTGTTAGTAATTGGGTGATGAGGAGTTGTAGCCAATTTTAATGTTTGTAATTCATACTCAGATATGCAAATTGATGAGTACATTATAAATTTTTAAAATTATAGGGACAATTTATAGTGCAAAGTGGCATTGCTCCAGGGGCTGAGAGGTGGCCTGGGAACTCAGAGCTGTGCATTTTAATTTTGATTAACTCTCAGCATGACCACAGGCACAGTACCTTAATCTCCCTGTATTTTGGATAATTCATCTATAATGTGTGTGTAACAATTTCCTTCCTGTAGTTGAAATTGAGGTGAGGTAAAATTATAAAACAAAGAGTGGCTTAAAGACCAATGTGAAACTAAAGATTTTGTGGGTTTAATAAACATTAAGTTTTGTGTCATTTACACAAAAATAAGACAAATGGCCTATGGTCATGAGAAGTATGGAAGTCACCATATTTCAATCTAGAAATCTTATTACAATGCATTTAACATAAAAAATAAAAAAATTTCTAACAGCTGTCACTTATGTAGATATTTAATATTTAATGAACATTATTCCTTCATTCATGTTCTCTTCAATATTATGCATCTTCTGAATGTAAAATAATGCATTTTTAAATACTTTATTAGGTACACTCTTTTAAGGAGACCCTTTTTCACCTCTCCTTAAACAATACCTAGGTTTTCATCAGGCACTTAAACTTTACACCAGGAAAACAAAAATCACACAAAAGAATCAACTTAAAAGTAGGACATTGCAAAATAACATTCAATTTCATGGTAATTCACAACAAAGGATAAATCTGTATTTTTAAACTCACCTAGTTGCCCTACCTGTTAAATGATATATTGTATCCTGAGAGCCACAGAATACACAGGCACAACTGGTGAGTTGATGATGGAATTTGAGCCTCTACTTTTTCCATATATTGAAATATCCATCTTTTTAACTTAATAAATAGCTGTGCAACATTGAATTTCAGCGGGGAGGCCATTTGCCAGTTGTGGAACAATACAATTTTGAGCTCTAGTGTCTTCCCAAACCTCCCTTGAATTGTGAAGTTTATATTTAGAAAACTCTAGCACACTAACACCTGCTAAACATCAATCACATGCAGAAATCTACAACTGGACAAGCTCAGGAAGACATAATAGATCAAATCCATGAAGAACCTCACGATGAATTAAGAAAACCTTAAACTTAATCCTATAACTTGACAGGCAGTCGGCAGCCTGACTTATGGAGAACTGTAATGTGGGAATTAGACTGAATGCCAGATGGCTTCTAGAAGTCAAATTAAAAAAAGAAGAAGAAGAAGAAGAAGAAGAAACTGCAGTCGATGATAAGCACAGGTAGGGAGCCTGACAAGGAAAATGCAGTAACTTCATTTTGAAATAACACACGAGGAGGAACTAATATTTTACACTATATTCTCTTCCTTTTGTTTTTTCCAGCCAGCTCAACAGAAAGTAGTAACATTTCCCTAGTTCAAAGCCTAATACCAGATGCCAGTTTGAACAGGTGCAAAAACAAAGAATAGAACGCTTACATTTGGAACATCATCAGCTTTTCTCTTTATGTCCTCTCTGATACGCTTTGTGGGAACTCACCTACTAGGTTTCTTATTGTTATTCCCCTGCTTGGGAGAAGTTCTATTTGATGAACACATAGCATGTTCCCTTCGTCGCTGAAAAAAAAAATGTTAAACAGAGAATGACCAGTTAATTTATTTGGGACCGAATCTCATTCCGACATTTCACCATTGAGAGAGGATACAGTGCTGGAATTTTGAGATGGTACTGTGCCTATTTTCTGTTACCATCATCACATAATTGTGAAGTGCTAGGACATAATTCAACACGGGAAAGAGTGGAAATTGGCAATGCCAATTATCAATGTTAAATGTATGGTCAGCCAGTACCAGGGGCTCAAACAAACAGGCAGCTTGTTCCATACACTTGGCTGGGAAATTAGATGCAGGCAGACAGAGGAACACAATATCCCTCCTCTGTAGGTGGTCTCTGTTTCATTAGGTTTCCAATTGATGTTGCTGCACGGTAATCCAAAAATGTGTGATGGGAGCATCACTCTCATTTTTCATTAAGGCTCCTTCGCAAATGTATTGGAGGCAGGTACACAACAAAGATTTTGCTGGGCTTACTTTTATCCCTTTGGGGACTATTGCATATCCAACATCACTGCTGGGTGCTTAGTTACTACTCTTTCAGAGCTACTGTTTGATATGATCAACTTCCTTAAGGATGTTGTGGAAATGGTGGAAGAGTCGCTAACCTTTAAAAGACACGTGGTTTAGGAAAATCAGCTTATGTATGTTAATGAATAGTAACAGCGCTACTGAAATCAGGTGGAGCAAGAAAAAAAATAGAGGTAATACTCATTGTCTCATGTAATCTACCAGAAATATATAAACCTTGGAATTTTTTGTGATCTTAAAGATCACCAGAATAATTTCTCTTTTCATTTCATAAATGAGGAAATGAAGACTTACACTGGTTTTTGGCTTTCCCAAAGCAATGCAGTTATTGGCAACAGCAAAGTCTGCAAGGCAGGGCCTCTACCTCATGCTCTGTTCAATATACCATGATTAGTCTATAACATGGACCCAGAAAACGACCAAGGACTACATAATTCATATCCCCTGCCTCCATGGGCAGCTTCATAGCTTCTATTTATAAAGGTCATCTAAAACATCCCCCAGCGTGTAGCTTCTGCAGAACTCATTCAGCATTACGCTAAGGGTAGCAGTGTTAGTGCCTTGGCATAGAGTGTAAAGTGTTGCACATTTCTGGTAGATTTCCTGAGACAATGTTAGTAAGTATTATCTCTGTATTTACTTTTATCACCTAACTTTAGTACCCCTGGTACTTTTGGCCTGAAAGCCTGCCCTGAGTCGCCATCCAGTGATGGAGATGGTGCCATCCTGCATGATCGTAGCCAGAAGCCTCATCCCCAAGTTGAGGGTAGACAGTTCTCAGATGACCAACCCCCTTTGTCTGATTCCAGAAACATGGCTGTGTCCTGCATTAGCGGTAACTGTTTTGTCTACATGATGGGACTCTGTTTGCAGTGATGTTGTTTTTTGATAAATGTAGGAAACCCAGTACACAGGACTTAACCCCCTTGGCACAATCTGAGCCAATCTGGCTACATGGGCCCCATGTTTTTCTTTTTTGCTGTCACTGAACCATATACTTATTCCCTGTGGGAATTTCTTATTTTAGTAAGTGGGGAATTACAATCCCTCAGATTCAGACTTTAACTTGTACACAGAATATGGAGTCATAGCATTTGTGTGTGTGTGTGTGTGTGTGTGTGTGTGTGTGTGTGTGCGTGCACACGTGCATGTTCAGGATTATTATCTAAGCTAGTTTAAAGACTAGTGTAGTCATTCAGAATATGAATATCAAAAAAAGGATGACTGTTTCAAACTATTTAAAATTCTTCAGAATATTTCATATGTAAAAATATAGAACACTTTATGTATCAGAGTTTTTTCAAAATTTTCAGTGTGTGTTGTATTTATTTTTTCACTACATACAAATGTTAGGAGTTAATTCATACTCTCCACTGTGGTTCAACTTTGTTCTATTTTAAGAGCATCCAATCCTCATAAAAAAGCGTGTTATATAGGTAACTGTAGCAGCTAAAGGAAAAAAAATGGCAATTTTAGTGCATTATTTTATTGTCATTAAAAGCCATGTAATTAACCATATCCTATTTGTTATGGTATGAGTAAGTAAGAACATGTTAATCACATAATCAAAACAAATGGTAACTATACTAAGTGCATCACAGTGCCTCCAGACATACGTTAATTTCATTTGTAAAATTCAGCTGTCTTAAAGTCATTGGCAAAAATAGACAAACAAAAATGATTAGTAAGGTGATAAACTTGAAAATCTATGCAATAGCTACTCAGGTTCTTTGGAAAACATTTCCTCGATTCATATCAATACACATATTTGACAGGAGTTTCAAATTAGGTTTTGCATGTACTAGTGAAATATATTATCCTCGTGCCCATCATTTCATTTAAGAAAATTATCAAGAACTTTAAAATTTTAAGTCTTCACACATGAAAGGACTTCTGTTATAAGAGATATGTAAATCGAACTTCATAAAACAAAGTTTTGGGGAAATGTAGAGTCACTTTTTTATTAATAACATTAAGGAAAAGTACATGAAATACTTTACATCTCCTGCTGGAGTCACTCTACATTTTCACATATAACAACCTGTCTCACTGCATTTTTCTTTTCTTTTTAGCCCGTGAAAAAAAAATAGGAACTCTCTCAAGGACTAACAATCAGAGCTGCCTAGTTGACGAGAGAGGTTTGGTTTCAAGAAGACCCTGAAGCAAGGATTCTAAATCAAAGATTCAGGGCAATCTGAGTTTGCATTAAAGATCCCTATGCCTATAGCAGTGGCCTATATGTTATGTTCAATTGACGTGTAAGCACTAAGAAGAAATATTTTATTACAATCGCTTATGACATTAATATTATGTAATTCACATAGAAATTTGGTTTATTTCATTCCAATTATAACTCTTTCTTAAAAGCAGAACTTGGAAATTAAATTTATCTACATAATTGACAGTATTTATTGCACACCTATTCCATACTAGCAATGAGCAAGTTGTTATAAAATAAAGCATAGAAAACGAAGTCCCTTTTCACAGGCTAATTATTTCCCACTTTAAGTAAAGAAATATGATATATTTCTTATAGTCAATTTGCTCTGAATAGTTGTTCAATTTATATTGCAAATATTACTACTTGACTAGATGATTTTACTAATAGAGATTGAAACTATGAGGAATTGTCATGGAAAAAGAAAAAAACTAAATGACTGTAATTCTTTCATCTCAAATAGGAGAATGGGTTTGATTTGTGGAAAATATGTCCATTGCATTTCTGGAATCTGCACTTTCAAGGAGTTGCAGTTGACTTTGCATATAGTGGTCATTCTCCTTTATAAAATAAACTTTGTGTTCAAATCAGTAGATAGGGGAAAGTAAATTTCTCCATCAGTCAAGCAAAAGTTCACGGATAGGAAATAAAGTTGAAGGAATTTGAGTATCCTTTCCTCTTTGTAGTTAGGGAATGCATGTTCATGTCTGCAGCAAAGGACAAATTTAAGAAAAAAATATTCTTTTCTTTGAATTTCATATGCAGACTTAGTAAACAGTTATTGCTAACATTGTTTACTCTAACACTTTTCAGTCATGAGTAGGCTGTTATATTTGGGGAAGAGTTGCTAATTTATATAAAACTTTAACTTGGAAAAATCAGGATTATAGTGACATATACTTCTGAACCAGATTTTTCATTTGTACAGATAAATATTGTAAGGATGGATTTCCGCCCCATCTTCATTTTTTCCGTTGTGAATGTCTTTACAAAACCAGTATAGTTTGTGAAAAACTCTATTTATCAATCCAACCAGACAACTCAAGTTCTAATCTGTGTCTAACACCTCAGCATTTTCATTTCTATTCATTTCCCTTTTGATGATACCTGGGTACTCTTGTTTAATTAGTGGTAAGAGTGATAGAATCTGAGGTCTCAATTTATTTGTCAAAATCAGCTCCTTAAAGCTGATCAGATGGGCTTTCTTTCTACCATCCTATTATAAGAGGTTTTTGTAAACTAGTGTTATAAACGATTATTTTTAGTTAAGAGAAGCCCCAGGAAAGATTTTTTTAAAATGGATATAAAGACATTCCAGTTCTTGATCTTATCTTTTTCTCATCTCAACCTTTAGAGAGTCTTGCTGGAAGAACACAAGGAAAGGCAGGAAGGATTCTTACAGATCTTTGAGACCTCCTTCCACTCAAATCCCAGGGGAGCTAGAACGCCATACCTCTGTGGTTCAAAAAGTCTTTGGACCAGAAAGGGGCCTTTATCTGCTAACATTTCAAACATATTCAATCAAATATTGATCTAGAAAATCAGCTACTTTTTCCTTTAGTAGAGAAATTAAATTAGTACTACCTACTGAAGGCCTATACATGGTCCTCAGGAAGATAATGATGATACCCTAGGCTGTTCCTAGGATCAAAAGCTTACGTGGACACCAAACTGATTTAACATTTTCTGTAATGCATGGAGACAAAAGGGTGAAAGATCTGCTTGCCAATAGTAATGTGCTGGAGATTATCTCATGTGGCGAGTCCTTGCATCAAGAAGCCAGGTTATGGTTTTCAAATCCATCTCATCTCTGAAAATAAAAGGAATGGAATGTGGCCTGGGTCACCTCACTGACAGGTTTTCATCACCAGAAATATCTGATGGTTCTTATTCAGGTTGACAGTAGCGCATGTTTCTCTGACTCATAAACAGTCCCTCTCTCTATTGTGCCCTGTTTCCAAGAAGCACCTGACGTTATGCTATTAAAGAATAGGAGGGTTGTCTGCTTATTCTTCCATAAGAATGAGAATTTTTAAAAAAAGATCAAAAGCTTCCCAAATTCTAAAATCATTTGATATTTCAAGTTTATTTTATGAAATAATGTGGTTCAAGGTGGTGTATGATATAAAATTGTGACAGCCCAATTTTAATTAGAAATTTTAGGTTGGTGAGAAGCTCATTTCTACCAATAGTATCTATGGTTTATTTTTGCTACATTTATTCTCTTAAAGTTATTTTTTCTGGAGATGCCTTTAAATTTTCCTTAAAGAAATGGGAATGGATTATATGCCTTACAGATTATAGATGCTCAAATCAAAATTGTCATGAGTGGTAAGACTAAGAAAATAAAGTATTTCTCCTTTGAAGCTTACCTGTGGTAGCAGTGGCCATCAGAATTGTGAACCTACTAATTACAAGGCAATATTGTGGAGAGTAAGCATGTGAACAGCCACTTCACGCAGTAAAAACAATGCTTGTCAGGCTATGGCATTGTTAGTTGCTTGGCGCAAAGGTTACATTCTTAGGTTAAATGGGACATATGGTGGAAATCTGCCATGAACTTTGGGTTTTTAATGGTACTGACCTTTATTAGGGAGATTATTTCAATCAAACATTGTCACAATCAAGTCACTCAGTTAACTGTTTTGAATAAATTGACTGATGATGCAACCTATGAAACTATTTCTCTAAATCTACTTGTTTTCAGCAGTATGGCAATGCAGTCAAAGAATTATGGAAAGAACAGGTGTTCTTGAGCAACTAGTGTATGTTAGTCACTTTGCTAAGTGATGAGAATATAATGCACAGGCCCCACTCTCATAGAATCACATGGTAAACATAACATTACTTCCGTGATAAGAGATGCATGTGAAAGGGAGGTACAGACATTTGTTAGGCACCTGGTTTGTGCAGAGCATTTTGTTTCTTACATAAATGAATGTAGCATTTTGAATGAAGGTTGAAAAGATTAATTGCAAATTTAAGAACTTAGGAGATCTGATTTAGGATTCATACAGAAAAAAAAAGATATGAGATGAGTTCAATTTATGGCAAACAGAGTGGGAGACTGTATATGTAATATGAATTTCAAAACAACTCAAGCAGCTTTAGAATGATTAACAGAAGCCCAGGTTATAGGTTAAGAAAGGAAAAGGTATCTGCATATTTGACACTGGCCACATGCTTTAGGCTCCTTTTCTTAAAAAGGATATTGAAAATCAGGTGGTGTCCTAAGGAGCTGAATCCATATGATAAAGGGTCCAGAAACCACATCTGTAAGAAACATTTGAATAAAGTGGAATGCTTGGCAAGGAGAAGACAAGGGAGATTATGATAGTATCTTTAAATAATTAATATGCTGTCATGGAAGATGAATTAGATAATGTTGTATAGCCATACGTGACAGATTTTAGACCAACCAAAGGGTGGAAGTTACAAGATTAGGTTTAACATTAATGATGAACCTTTCAACAGTAAAAGCTAGTTGAAAATATAATGAGCCCTCTGTGAGGTAGGGATTCCGTGGCATTAGAAATGCCCAAATAGTGGCTTGAATAAAACTTTTCCAGATGAATAAAATCCAGCTATTTTCTATTCTGGTGACATTCTGCTCAAAATTCTAATTCCAAGAAGAGACTGCTTTGAATGACCTAGCTTGGTTCACAGGCTCATTCGTTGGCTTCATAGTCCCATGAAGACGAGGAAAAAAACTGGGATGCTTTTTTCAAGAAGAGGAAATGGACTTTGTACCACCCTTACTCTTTTATTTATATGCTTATATTTTTCTTTACCCTATCATTGGTCACAAATCTCTAAAATAGGGAAAGTGAAAAGTGATCAGTGGGCATGTTTTAGAAATTAACCTTTTAAAGATCCCTTGAGATTCATGTAGGGAAGAGTATTCCAAGAATATGAACCCTATAGTTATGGCATCTTGTTTTATAGTCTCTCCCAAAGTACTATCTGTATATATTTATATATACACGCCATTTATACAGTAGTGTATATATGTAAAATACATATGTGTATATATTACATGTATATATGTGAACTATACACACACACACACACAGAGATCTATATAATAAAGAGCCAGGGTCATAAGGACGGAAGGCTGACCAGACTAGAAGTCAGTGCTGGGTTGCCATGGGTTGCCAGTGCACCCAGACCCAGCACTGACTCCCTAGGGGGCTGTGGATCAGTCACAGAGAGAGGCCTGCAGAGAGAGAGTCAGGGTCTGATCTGTAGCCTCTGTGGCAGCCTTTGATCAGAACTTGCTTCTCTTTCTCTCCTGGCCTGGCCAACAGCGGAGCCTCCATTTCTCTCCAGGCCTCCACAGGGGCTGCTGATCAGCCCCATCTTTCTAATCAGGCCCCATTGATAGGCCCAGAGACACTGACTGGCATAGAAACTGACCAATCAGGACCAAATCTGGGTCAACTGTGAGGAGCCAATGGCTGCTGAGGAGGCAGAGCTTTTGATGATGACTGGCATCGAAACTGGCCTATCAGAACCAAATCTGGGTCAACTGTGAGGAGCCAATGGCTGCTTAGGAGGCGGAGCTTTTGATGCTGACTGGCATAGAAACTGACCAATCAGAACCAAATTGGCCTGCAGAGGAGGGCAGTTAGGGGTGATCAGGAAGGCAGAGGCAGTTAGGGGCAACCAGGACAGCAGGGAAGGGCAGTTGGGGGCAAGATCAGACTAGCAGGGAAGGGCAGTTGGGGGCGATCAGGCAGGCAGGCAGGTGAGTGGTTAGGAGCCAGCGGTCCCAGATTGTGAGAGGGGTGTCGGACCGTGGTCAGACATCCCCTGAGGGGTCTCCGATTGGAGTGGATGCAGGCTGGGCTGAGGGAACCCCCTCTCCATGCACAAATTTCATGCACTGGGTCTCTCTCTCTCTCTCTCTCTCTACCTCTATCTCTCTCTCTCTCTCTCTATATATATATATATACACACACACACACACACACACACACAAAATAAGTAAAATGACCATTTATTTAGTGTTCAAAAAGGAGTACATGAATTTTTCCACTTCTCAGTGGGAAAAAAGTATTCCCATTATAAATGTACTTGGGTTTTGATTTTTCACTTATATCCTCACTCCAGGGCATAGAATATAGTTAAATTGTGGGAAAACCATTATGAGTGCACTCTAGATCCAATAGTCTATCAGCATAAAAATGTGCCTTAGTACAACAAAAGCTTTTCCTATAAGTATGACCAATGTTGTAAATTGCCTCCATTGCTTCGTGCAGACATGTTCCCTAGACTGCTTAATTATAAATTTTCCCATTAGTTTTTTATTTTTTCATTATTGTGCCCTCACTGTAAAGTTCTATAATGCAACTAACAAAGGAAAAGCCACAAGATGCTGGGGATAAAATGAGAAAAATCAAGAGGAGGTAGAGAGACAGGTAAACGTAATTATTATTATGAATGGTGCATTGCAAGATTTCTGCACTGTATTTTATATATAAAGGAACTTTTAAAAGCTACATTTTAACTGTGCTGAAAGAGCAGTTTAATTGGTTATACTAGTATGTAAGTGTAGACAACACAATGCAGTTGGGTTGCCCCTGGTGAAATCAATTTGTATTCAAGCATTTCTTAAGAAAGACCTTTGTTTCTTTGGATGTGGGCACTTTGAGGGTTTATCAGTGAAGATCTTTGTGAATTTGACCACAGAAGATGTAGAGTGGCCAGTGAGAAATGTGCAAAGGATGTGGGCTTTAATAAAAATTCCAAGGGAATTCCGAAGGACTTTGCAGGTTTAGCTGAGTGGTGGCACCTGCTCCCTTCTCTGCTGCCACAGCATGGAATATGATTTTGCACTGCCATGTCACACTGGCCAATGATAAACAAAGCTATTTATTTTATAAGAAACAATAGCAACATGATATGACAACTTGAGCTGGCCCAGTGCAATTCAATTGTGTTATTTTCTGATAACAGGAGTAGAGCTTGTGTCATCGCTGTATATCACATTCTCTGTGTAAATTTGGTTGGTTTTTTGAAGCCTAAAAAAAACAAAGCCAGCTTTTATTGCATTTATTATCTTTCATAAGTTACATAGCAAGAACTGCTGCCTCTTCCATTAAACTTACATTAAAAATAATGTGAACTTGAATTAAGAATTAATATGATTGCAGTCTATATAAACAGTTGGGCTGCTATCAGATAATAAAATTGTCACCACCTGGCTTCTTTTCTTTTTCATAGGTTTGGGAGACACAGGGTAAATCCAAAGAAACAGTAGTTTCCATCTCTATTCTTTGTTTCAAAACTGTTAGCAGTTGACATGGTTTTGTTTTAGATAACCTAGAACAGTAATTTACTGATATAAGAAGTACAGAAAGCTTTTGTTTTTGTCACAAAAATCACAAAAAAAGCACACCTAGATTTTCAAATAAAAAAGGAAGCATTTAAATTTCATGCAATAAATTTTAAAAAATATTTTACTGTGAAGTTCCCAGGATAGAAAAGTACAATTTATCAGAAAAGAACTTCCTATGTTTTAGTCTTTGTTCCCACCTGCAGAAAAATATAAGCACATATACTAGATTTTGAAAGTATTATTACAGCTTGCTTGTTTCCTTTTCAAACTATGCTATAAATTCTCTATGTTTCTGTATTGAGAAACCCAAGTACCCACAAACACCAGGGAATAGCTATGTCTCGATATTAATAGACACTGTGTGTTAAGTACATAAAAGAGTTACAGAAACTTCCAAGTCAGAAATAAAACACACAAATTCATGTTTATGCTGATTGTTTAACAATAACTCTTTATAATCATAACATAGACATGCGTGGTAATGAACTTTGTGACTGAGTTTTAAGCATGATATTGCCTTTTTACTTTTGAGTTATCTTTTCTTTTAGTAACATACATTTACCCTTTAAGGTTTTAATTTTAGGTATTTTCTTCTTTAATTTGAAGTGTTCACTTATGATCACTTCCGCTTGATTTATGCTGGCTTTAAACTTTTTACTCTGACTGCCTTATATGACTGGACTAGAGTTGTAGTGACAATAGGTAAGAAAACATGAAACAAACCTAAAACAAAACAAAACAACAACAACAAAAAAAACCAGAAAAACAATAACAATGAAAACTAGCCTTCAGGACAACATCCTTTATTCTGGGAGGGGTGCTTGACTAGCTGAGTCAAGAAGATATGTGACTGAAAGTGAGAAGGTGTTTCCCATGGTCTCTTTCTTGACACAGGTAAACTGGAGGTGAATATCACAGTCTGGTTGATGTGTAGGTTCACACTTGCCTCCCAGGCTCACTTAGGGCAGGTTAGCCTGTCATTTGGTCGGCACTCCTCAAGTCAGAGGGCTGCCTCTCACAGCTCACTCAGGGTGTGGAAAGGTGGGGCTCTAAAAACCTATCAAGCATGACTTCTTCTCCCCTAGAGGGTGGAGGTGGACAGGAGGGAGGGGCTGAGGGGCAGAGAGAGACAGAGTCAGAGACAGAGACAGAGAGTGTGTGTGTGTGTGTGTGTGTGTGTGTGTGTGTGTGTGTGCGCGTGCGCGCGCGCGCGCGCGCGGGCGCGGGCGTGTTAGTTCTTTTTTAAATAATACATTTTATTGATTTTTTTACAGAGAGGAAGGGAGAGGGATAGAGAGTTAGAAACATCGATGAGAGAGAAACATCGATCAGCTGCCTCCTGCACACTCCCTACTGGGGATGTGCCCGCAACCAAGGTACATGCCCTTGACCGGACTGGAACCTGGGACCCTTGAGTCCGCAGGCTGACGCTCTATCCACTGAGCCAAACCAGTTAGGGCATGTTAGTTCTTTCTTAACATCTCAATGCAAGGGAGGAGGACTCAACATTTTAAGGAACATATAGCCTTAAGAAGTGTATTTTACTCACGCCTACTAGTAAGCCTACTGTGAGACAAAATGGTGCCTATTTGCAACTGTGGAGGAATAACACTGGTACAAGGAAACCAATCATTCACATTCAATGAGATGATGTAGATGGTGTTTGTTTCATGGTAGGCAAATAAGCAATTGCTATCATTATAAGGGGGTAAATTACATGATTTCTAAAGTACTTGCTAGCCTGTGTCTTATAATGTTATGACATAATTCAGTATGTGTGTTTGTGTGTGTGTGTGTGTGTGTGTGTGTGTTAAGGAAAGTGTACAAGGTCTAAAAAGAACATAACAAAAATCAGAAAACTATGGAATATGTGTTGTTATTTTAGGCAACACAGTTCTACCCCCATCTCTGTTACTAGCCAGCTCTCTGACCCTTTCTATGGCTATTTTCTCATCTATTGAATATGAAATGGAAGTAATATCTGTTCCACTCCTGTCACTGGTTTTCATAAGGCTCAGTATAAAATAAAGAGGCTTATATAAAATTGCTGTACTTTAAAGCACTATCATATATAAGCCTCCTGAATTTGCTTAACCTGAAGAGTGCTCAAAAACTTCATTTATTCAATTATTCACTCATTCAAAAACAACTGTTTATTGGGCAACCATGTTTTTGCAAGGCACTGTAATAGTTGATGGAGATGCATAAAAGATAATATTCCTGACCTCAAGAAATTTGTATTACAATGAGACAAATATGAGAATTGACAAAATAATACCATGTGACAATTGCTGGAAGGAAGGTAGGCATAAGCTGCAATGGATGCCATGAGAAAGAAGTGTAAAGTGTGAATTAAAAACATTTGGAAAATCTTCATAATGGAGGTAACAAGTGGACTGACTTTAAAAAGAGGCGTAGAAATTTGCTTATGGTCAGAGGTGGAGGGGAAATTTCAGTGAGCAGAACTACCATGTGCTAAGATTTGGATGTGTGGAAAGAACAGTCTATTCAAGGAATAACCCTTAGAAAGCAGAGGTATGAAGAGGGTATAATAACAGGCAACTATAGAGAGTTTGGCAAAATCTTAGTCAAAGAGGACCTTCTCTGAATAGGATTGAATATTATCCTGTATGTTGCCATTATTGAATGTTAGGTAGTAATGTGATTTCATCTGCATTTTGGAAAACTAACTTTGGGGATACAACTACTAAAAATAAAAGGGGAAAAGGGTAAAAACTCTGCATGAAAGGTATTTCAGGAATGTAGGATGTGTTTTTGTTAAGGGAAAAAATAGAGTAATATTGTCCTAAACTGGTTTTTTATAGGTTGTTTAAAGGTTGTTCTAGAATGAGAAGGAGGGCAATGAAGGAAAAACACCTGAATGGCTCTAGAACAGCCGTGGAAATGAATAAAACTAAAAAAAAAAGACCGTACCCTTTTATGTAATGATGTTTACTTTGAATTTATATTAGTTCACACAAACACTCCATCCATGCTTTTGTTCCGGCCCTCCGGTCCAGTTTAAGAACCCATTGTGGCCCTAGAGTCAAAAAGTTTGCCCACCCCTGCTCTAGAACATTGTAGTCTGTGGTAAAAAAAGAATAAAAAGGAGAGAGAATGAGAAAGAATCGTATTTCATACTAGAGGCTCAGTGCACAAAATCTGTGCACAGAGGAGTGTCCCTCAGCTTGGCCTGCACCCTCTCCAACCTGGGACCCCTCGGGGGCTATCCAACTGCCGGTTTAGGCCCGATCCCACACCGGCAGTCAGACATCCCTCTCACAATCCTAAAAGCAAAAAACTAAAACAACTTAAATGTTAGTAGTACATCCCCACAATGGAATACTATTCAAGAATTAAAAAGAATTAACTACGGATACAAACAATGACATAAACAAATCTCAAAAGTTGTATGCTGAGTTAAAGAAATCAGGTGAAGTAATCCACGCCACATGGTTACATTTATATGAAATACTAAATCAGGTAAAACTAATCTATATTGATAAAAATTTTAAAATGGTTGCTTAGAGGAAAGGGTGAGCAATAGTCTGGAAAGGTCCTTGTGGGAACTTTCTGGAATGATGGCAATGTTCTATATCTTGATTGGAGAGGTGACCAAAGTATTTATAGCTCATGGAGCTATACACTTACAATCTGGGACTTATATAAAATATAGATTGTACTTTGATAAGAAGATTATTGTAAACCCATAAACAGACCCAGGCTAGAGACACCACCACCATAGAGTGACTGTGAGAAAGTTGATAATATAGAAGAGCCGATTTGCAACTGAATTCAAAGTTCCAAAGAACAAAACAAAGAAACTGAAAAGAGAAAAGTAGGTAAATTAGAGTAGAAAAACAGGAAAAGGGAAAGTAAGTATGAACCAAATATTGAAGAATTGGGTGACTGGAGGAGTTTATACATTGTTCCTTGTCCTAAAATTGTAAGCATGAGAGACAGAATGCACTTAATTGGCCTTTGGGTGCCAGAAGTGGCTGAGGGTTTCTGGCAGCACCCATTCGGGATCTCTGCCTTTACTTTCTTGATGACTATGTATAACTGGTTGAAGATATAATAGGTTCAGCCTTGGAGGTGGTATCCCAGAAACCAGTGTGCTCTAGCTCCTGTGTGGAGGGCTAGGCTTTCCAGAAGAAGTTCTCTGGTGTGATCACAGCAGACTCAGACTCATCTATATATAAAACCCTTAATGTGCAAATAGACTGAATGGTGGAACAACCAAACAACTGGTCGCTATGACATGCGCTGACCACCAGGGGGCGTGTGTGGAACATGGCGGGCATTGGCAGCAGGTGGCAGAGCATGGAACATGGCAGGTATCGGCCGCGGCAGGATGGTGGAGCAGGTAAGCGGGGGTGCCAGACCAAAGCGGGCCACCAGTTGCTGTCATTGGGGCAAGCCTTTGGTGGTTACTGAAAATTCTTTGCTCCCACATGCCACGGTCCCACCGGGCACTTGCACCTGCTGCCGGCGCCGGCCCTGCTTGCACCTGCTGCTGGTGCCAGAGCCACCCCTGATCGCTCGGCACTGTCAGCAGATGCAAGCAGTAGCTGCTGGCCCCAATCACCCCTCAGGGCTTCTCCACCTCCCCCTGTTCCTGAGGGGCGATCAAGGCCAGCAGCTGCCCCTCACACCCGCTGCCAGCAACTGCCCCACTCAAACCCACAGCCAGTGCTGGAGCCACCACTCTCACCTGTTGCCAGCGCCTGGTGGTGATCCCAATCACTCAGCACTGTCATCAGGAGCGAGCTGTGACTGCCAGCCCCAATTGCCCCTGAGGGCTTCTCCACCTCCCCCTGCTCCTGAGGGGCGATTGGGACAGCAGCCGCCACTTGCACCTGCTGATGGCGCCAGCCCCAATCACTCTGCGTTGTCAGTGGGTGCAGGCGGGGCCAGCACTGTTAGTGCATGGGAGCAGTGGCAGGAGCAGGGCTGCCAGCAGAGAGGGGACAGGGGGCTGCAGCAGGAGGGGTCAAGACCCAACCCTGTGCCCACAAGGACCCAACCCTGTGCCCACAGCAGCCTCGCGGCCCACAGTCCCTTTCAAGGTGCATGAATTCATGCACTGGGCCCCTAGTTTAAGGTATAAAATGTCCCTCTTCAGTTAGAGTCATGGTGAGCTTGGCCAAAAGACTTGGAGATTTAAGAGCATTTCATATTCTTATCTAACATCTGACCAGAATACTCCAAATGTTTCATGCCTACAATGCTTACAATGTTCAGTGAAGAACCCCTTTCAATTGTTCTGTATTTCTGGTTCCCAATTAAGCTGAAACAAAGAACAGATTTTTGCATAGTATTTTGGCATATTCATTCAACCCAGGTTGGGCAAGGATTAGTGAAAATGGAAACTAAGAAAGGAATAAAATTGCCCTAGCTTCTGAAAAAAGTGGGCATTTGTCTTTGCCGTCCTGGGTAAATGTTTGTGCAGTTCTGATTTTTCTAAATGGATGGCATGATTTTTATTTTCATTTTTATGCCGAAACAACTCTCATCCCAGGTATCCCCTCTGCGTACAGTACATGAATACATGTGTTTTAATTCTGACGTTTCCTGTCATTTTACTTTGAAATGTTAAGTCATTATTTTTTAAAAAGATCTACTCAATATAGAATTTCTTTTCAAATTCCCTGGAAATCTCATAAAGACTATATTATTGCCAATTTCAATTTACAAAATGAATTTCACATTAGCTAGGCTTTTTCCTAATATATTTTCACACATTGAATATATATTCTCATAGATTCACATATCATGTCAGGATTTATTATCTGAGTCATTGTGCTCCTAAAATTTGTGACACTTGAAAAACATTTTTGATAAACAAAATTTATACTGGTGTTGACACATAGAGAACATGAATTTCAGCTTACAAAAATCTAATGATAAAAGTTTATAACCTATATAATTCTTAACAGTTTTTATACCTGTACTTCCTTAACTTTCATTAACATTTAATTTCAATTTATTTCACATATGGGTGTTTTGTGACTTAAATTATATATTTTGCATGCTTGGTGTCATTTGTAATGTGGCCCAGCTTTAACATTACTCATTTTCACCATTTTAAAATATTTTTTTTCTGATGTTATTACAGTATTGTATGTCAATTGTTTATCTGAAATTTTAACATTACATCTATAGTCTGAAGGCATGTTGCTGAGTTAGTTACTTAAATGCAATCAAACAATCTATGTAAGAATTTAGTTTTTAATATATTTTCCATATAAAATATATTTATTTTTGCATTCTCCTTGACTATGTACAAATATATAAATATTTTGTATTTGTAATGTATATACTAAGTGCCATGAGTAATTATAAATTACACATATCATTGCCCTTTGAAAAATGGTGAGATTCACTAGCAATTATGGCCTCTGAGGTTTTTGTCACATACATGCCATTATCCACACTAAATTATTATCACCAGGGATGCCTGGTTTTTTAATTCTTTCACCACTAAAAGGGGGTTTCCCACTTATGACCACTGAATTGTGTTGAAATTTTTATTTACAAACTGGCTATTAGAAACTTTGAAATCATTAAATAACAAAATAAAATTAATTTTTATATACTGGTTAGACTTCATTTGAGGGTACTTCCCAGCTACAGCCACTTTTCTGAGACCTGTTTCTTACCATGGAAGTGACTATGATGGTTCAAGGTGGCTGTTACCTATGGCAACAGTTGATTGAACAAAAGTAAGCATGTCTCAGTGAAACCAATCCAGAAGTTCAGCTTGGCCAGACCTATTCTCCCTCTTAGGAATTCAGGATTAAGGATTAAGCTGTGGGAGAATGGGTCCATTCTAACAGAGCATTTGCTGTAAGGTTATACTAAATTGGCGCTGGTGGGTTGGTGGGAGTGGGGTGGGGCATCTTTTGACCCTGTACATGAGGAGTAGAGAAAAGCGCATCTGCACTGAGAGGTAGATAAATTAGAAAAAAGCCCAGTCTCCTCAAACTCCTATGTAATGGCATACACAAGTTCCTGATAGATTTCTAACTCCTGGCTTGAAACCCTGTTCAGTCAAGGAGTGCTCTCTACCTTTCTGTTCCATGACATTTGCCCATTCATTCTTTTGTGAGTTTATCTTTTCCCATTAGTTTAAATGAGTCATTTTCCTTATCACCAAGAGGTTCTACATAAGTCATTTGTCAAAGTACAGTGCTATTAAAGAGAATATAACAGAATTACCAATACTACTCATCAATGGTGGATGTCCTGGGAGTAGAAATACATGTGAAAAAGGAAAAAGGAGGAGGAAGAGTTTCATTTTTTTCATAAGTTTCAGGCTAGCTTTAGACAAAATTTCAAAATAGGCAAAATGTGAGCTTGAAACCTTGCTACTCCTTTTCCTCCAGTCTCCCAGTGTTCTTTCTGATGCCCTTGAAAGGGCTAGGGCTCTGCCCTCCATCTTGCCCCGTTCCCTCCATGTTGGGGCAGCCGCCATGTGCTCAGGAGAGTACCTTCTTCCCGGAAGCCCAGGCCCCTGCTGGCCACGCCCGAGATTTCTTTAAACTAACCAATGACAATCAAGGGACGTGCGCGCCATAGAGATGACCACATCCTGTGTAAGAAGACCCGACTGGCGCCTGGCCAATCGGCAGGGCCCACAGTCAGCTCCCCTCCCCTCACTCCACCCCCTATTAAAACCCTGTTTTTCCCACGGTGGGGGCACTCTGCCTCAGGTCGCTGCGTCGGCCAGGAGGCGGAGCTGAGCTAGCTCAATAAAGGACCCTCTGCTTTTGCATCGGACTGGCCAGCTCCCTGGTGTGGTTTTCTTGGGGATCTTGAAATCTGGGCACAACAGCCCTAAGCCCTCTTCCACAGCATTCCTATTTTGAGGAGAACAGAAGAATAAATCTACTTAGTTTTCCAAAGTGTCTAATACCCCCCCCCCAAAACAGTTAACTATTTTTACTCATCGAAACTTACACAGCATTAAATGGAAGTCCTATCACCCTTGGAATGTGAAATTGCAACTATGCCATGTACATGCAATTTACCATGTGGTCTTGGTCAAATTCCTTAATCTATGAACCTCAGTTATCATATCTCTAAATTAGGGATCTAACCAATTCAGAGGTATCAGTGTGATTTCAGTTAGCAGTAACCACTAACTCTGACTCAATTATCTTAAACAATAAGGCAGATGAATTTATTCTTATGACACAAAATCCTATGAGTGTGCAGCTCCTGGAATATTTAAATTAATGGCTAACAAATGTGACTAAAGACCCTACAATTTTCCACTTTTCTGTCAGCCATTTTCAGCATGGGGACATAGCAGCCTCCTGGTTGTGAGAGGACTTTTATAGCTCTGTTTATTCCCTTCTGAAATGTGGCCTCACCTGCAAATATAATGACATCTGATGGAAGCAAGGGGACTTATTTCTTCCTGTGAATACTTTATCTTCCCCACCCTTTTAGGGCAAAGTGACCTTTTTGGAAGCTCTTCCACAGAGCTCCCTCATATCTCATTGGCCAGAAATGAGGTCTGAGCTACCCCAAATAAATCATTGGTAAGGCAAATGATACACCATGATTGGTTTAGACTTTTTTTTTTACTTGACCCTGAGTCAAAATGAGGTTTGGGGAGTACCCCAAATCAAGGTTTTACATGCAAGCAACTGATGGTAGGCAACCAACAGTATCTTTTTTGTCACATGACATTATTACCATCAGAGTGACAATTCTTTTTAAATTTTAAAGATCTGAACAAAATATATATATATACACTAGAGGCCTGGTGCATGAATTCATGCACAGGTGGGGTCCAGCCAGCCCACCCCGATCGGGGCTGATTGAGCTGGGCCGGCAGGGGGGAGGGGCCGTGGGCGGTTGGCCAGCCAGCCCACACCATGGTTGAACTCCCAGTGGAACTCATGGTGGAGGGGACAATTTGCATATTAGCCTTTTATTAGATAGAATATATTCTTGCATATTTGTATTATAACTACTCAAATAAATAAAAAATGGCATTCTGACAACGTAGTTACTTTAAGTTATTAGAAGGAAAGCAATTGTATTAAAATTTTCAAACTAATTCTCATTAACTTCTGACTATTAGCCTTCTTATTCTCTTAAAAATTAGTTGTATTTTAAAAGGAAGACACTTAGTAAGCCCATTGGTCACTAATGAATAGATTTTCCTGGATGAAAACAGAGTGACCTGGGAAATGTTTGCAGTGAGGGACAAACTATCAAGAGGCCCCGTGAAACATTCTCCAGTTGCCTCCAGAACCCACCTTCAGAGTCAGCTCTCCTGACGCGTTCCTCCTCACCATGGCTTCTTGCCTTCCTCCTGTTCAGAATTCAGAGCTTCTGTACAATGCCAATATTATCCTGCAACTTTCATTCATGTGGTGGAGCAGTCATCAGTGATCTTAAGAATTCCTCTAAATATATATCATTTCAAAATTGTATTTGGATTTGGTGACTTACTGATCAAATTTGGCACAGTTTGAAAACTTGTGGAAATTTTACCTGTAGAGCTTCAAGGTTATGCAGGAAAATTTAGAGCCACCTGGGTTATTTTTAGTATTACCTAAAGGAGCCTCTCTATCTGAAGACTTGACTATTCAGCCCAGTAAGAAAAATAGGTATGATGATAACCCTTATACAATTTTAAGTTTGGGCCAAAAGATAGGCAATATGATGGCTGAGTGTTTTAGGTCACAGCTGTATTTTGCTGAGCACTAACTGAGCAGAAATTCCCCTATTATTTTTACTTATATGGCCTAGTATGTTGCTTACGGCTCTGGAACAGTGGTTTTGATATAATAAGCTATCGATAAATTCTTGTAAATTTGAAAGAAAGGAATTGAATTGAAATAGGTCATATTTATATAGGTCTCCTACCATTCATTACATTGGTAATAAAATTCCATTCTTTAGATGTCACCAGAGCTCTGCCTATTGTCATTTCATGACCCAGTTTTATAGTATTTGAGTCTATCATGTACCTACAACAGACTTCTGAAATTTGTTTTCTTCCTGAAATATTCTTGATTTATTACAAAAAGATTAAAGTGCTGTTGCTCATCCTATTTAGTGTACAACAGAATTCAAATATCTTCAAACAATAAAATGCTTTTAATTTTATCTTGCATGGTCTTTCTATAGTATAAGCTCTTTATTATGGATTATGAATTTGTTAACAAATGTATGTATAGAGTGATATGATGGAATAATTCTTATTTTCACGAAAGAAAAATTTTACTGATGAGTGGAATCCTTTAGAGCACCCATGAGCAGGTGGGAGAGATACGAGATAGCTCCTGATATTAACCCTGTAACCCACTCCTTATGTTTTCATTACTTTTTTCTAGGTAGTTAATTAATAACTCAGAAGTCTGTATGGCCACTAAGGAGTAACCTCTTCTGCAAGGTCAACAAGGTTGATGAGGCAGTTGTCTCTACTAAAAGATCCCCAGCCTACCTTCCCCAGGTCACCTTTTAACTACCTGTAGTGACCTGGTTGTATATAATCATGCAGGGAAATTGGCTCTTGTTTTCAATGACTTTATAATGAGATGCCTTTGTTTTAAATTTTAGTTGAAATAATTATATATTTTGTGATAATTGGAAAGGTGTGGGAAACACTGTTCTAAATAAAATTTTTAAATAAAAATTAATGAATTTGAAAAATGATGTTGAAAAGTGAATTTATGTTCTTTAAAAACGCTATACATTTCAATATATGCTTAAAGAAACATTTAAAACACATTTTTATTCAGTTTTAGTTAGGGATAAACAGAAACAGCCTATGCAACTTACTGGCTTCACCTCTTAGATCTTACTTCCAACATACTTTGACCTAAACAGTTTGATGCAAAATTAACAAACAAATAGATATATCTGGTCAGACCCTGAACTTCATAAGCTAGCTTGGTTTGAGGTGAATTGTAAATGTTTCCCTCCATGTCCCGCGTTCAGGACCTGGAAGCTGAGCTGCACAAAAATAAAAGAGAAAAGACAAGAGATAATTGGAAATATTGGGGGGCCAGGCGGGCAAGTCCAACTCAAGGGGAAGGACTTCCACTGGTGCTCAGGCCTCACCAAGCTTTTATTGATCTGGGATCCACCCATAGCATAGCCCTTAGGCAGGCGACCCCCCCGCCCCTCCCACAACAGGCAGACTAGCCCATCAGCAAGGATTTACATAATAATAGATGGGGAAGTTGCTTCAGCTACCACTGTCTGGACAAATGGAGGTTGCGCCTAGCTTGGACCTTTGCTAGGGCTTCAAAGGTACCCAGCCTTGGGAGCGGGGCTGGGGGGGGTGGGATCTCTGTCTATGCTTATCAGCTAGAGAAAACAATAGGTGGTCTTCCACTGCGAATCTTGATTTTGTTTTGTTAATTTTAGCCCCCTGGCCTACTCACCTCTCAAAAGAGTAGATAATGAAGGAGAGATAGATCATTTTTAAGATAATTTTATTTTTTTCTGCTGGGGCTTTGAGTAGAGGCAGAATGGCTGCAAATGAATGATCTTATTAAGCAATACAAATGTTTGAAAACTGGATTGTGGTGATGATTGTGTAATTCTGTTAATCTACCAAAAAGCATTGAGTTATACACTTAAAATAGGTGTATTTTATGGTATGTAAATTTATATTTCATTAAAACTATTAAACACACATAAATAAAAATAAAGCAAAACCCTGCTTCTGGAAAGATAATATGAATTAAACACTTGTCAATGAGCTATACTTATAGCATACTTGGTTACATAAGTATATTAGCCTGCTTTAGTAAAAACTTAATTAAAACTAAACAGAAAGGAAAAAAACCCTATTTAAATAAATATAAATATTAAGTGTTCACTAGTTCAGAATCATTGACAGGCATCTCTTTTTCATCTTGGGTAGAGGCTTCCTTTTACAAGATTCCAGCTAGGACAAAAAAAAGCAAAAACTTGACCTTTAAAGTAAGCTTTCATCAAAAGAAAATGTAGCCTCACATTTTCTTTACTTAAATTTCTAATTCTCCATGTAAAAGGAAAATCTCTTCTTTAATCAACTGGGGGACGGGGTAGAAACTGGATCTAAAAACAAAACCACAAAAAACTTTCCTCACAGCTTAAATCAGATTAAGGGGCCAATTTTTAAGTTTTCTGTTTTATTCCTGGGGTTGCAAAAGGTATATAAATACTCTTTGGTTAAACTTTAAAAGTATACTAAGAAGATTATAGAGCCAGGATTCAAACCTAGGAGATTTGAATCTGGAGCCTGCATGTGTAACAATACATTGTGGTCATTTGTATACATACAGGAATGTGTGCAGACAAATGGAAAGTGTTCAAGAAGAACCCCTGGAAATTTTTTTCCCCCTGACCACAATTGATTAAGGCTTATCAAACTTATCCAATGATTCTACGGAAGAGAGATAAGATGTCCCTGAGGAGGAAATTAATAGTAGTAATGAGATGTGTGAAGAACAATGGCACAGGGATAAAATCAAGTTTCCAATTTAAGAATCCTGGTTGTTTCATGAGGCTGAAATAGTCCACACTCACCTGCAGTGGTCAGGGTAGGAATGTTAAGTTGTCCTACTGGAGATAACAGTAAATACATGCACCTCAAAGGCAGGAAGCCTTTACCAGATTATAACTATGCACCTGCTTTCAAAAAGCCAGAGATTATACCAATTTTCTCATTTGGTCACAGGAAACGTAAGGTCAGAAATTGCTCAAATACAGTCATTAATTTTCAACAAATAGATAATTTTCAATTTTTACTTGAAGTGAGCAATTTGAAATATCACCTGTCTTTCTACATTCCAGAATTACATGGTTCCCTACAGTAGCTAGTAAGTAATAACAGAGCTAGTTAGGGAAATAGAAATATATTTGATTAATATTTAATTTAAAAAAGAATAAATGAATAAATCTTTTCTGCAATTAATATTTAAGTCCAAAATAATAAAAAAGCCATTACAACATAGAGATCACTAAAATGTGAATAGTCTGGGCCACAGAAGATCAGTTAATGTGAGAAATAAACAAACAGAACAGAATAACCAATCTAAAAGAGATACTAAACTAGAGGAGAAAAATATTTCCTTTAGTCACAGTTGGCTGAGAGATTGTTTTCTATTTCCTAGTTAAGAGAGTTTAGTAGTTAATACCAGAATAACTTAGCATTTTTCTTTACTTGCCTAAATAATAAACTATAAATAGTCTTTATTCTGTGAATTCTAAACCAATCATTCTAGATCAACCATTTAGTAGTTTTATAAAGTTTGGCAGCATGGTACAGAAGGAAAAGGACAGACTTTGGGCTTAGAAAGACAAGTATTCTCTTATGAGCTCTACCTCTCACTAACCATGCCCTTGAGTGGTTTACTTAATCTTTTCTAATCTGTAAAATGAGTTTAATATCTATGGTGGTCAGATCATCTCTTGAAAAGGGGCCTAGAGATGGAAGTCTTATTGATGAGGGGTGAAGGGGTTTGTCTTGAGGCTGAATTTGTAGAACTAGCACACTGTTTTCACTTAAATTTATTTGAAGTGATGGGGATCATAGGGAAGTTAAAATTCACTCTCAACTCACTCATTAGCATCACCATGGGATTTGGGGTTCGTGGAAAGATTTTATGGGTAACCTAAGCATCAAATTCACTAGGCACTCAGTAAATATTAGTTCTTATCACTGGTAACAGTCCTGTGAGTTCAGGTTTTACATAGGTAGATATTAGAGTAAAAATTCTGATAACTGGAGGGGGAAAAAAATCAGGTAAGCAGCATATCTGGCAGGCTAGTGCTCGATTGCAGACCTGTTTCTATCTTGGTTGGCCACATATACAAAAGCACCAGTTATTAGGGGCATGTTGAATTACAGAAGAGAACAAAGAGGTTCCCAATATCAGAATATCTTCTTTCCTCTCCCTTTCTCTCTATTGATTTCTACTGAGTTCATGAAAATAGCACCACAAGTAGATCACCATTGCACAAAATGTAGAAAAGGCTAAAGAATGCCAAGAAAAAAAAATAACACTCATAGGTAACCCCACTACATAGCTAGAATCACCATGAACAGTTCCTTTATTTAGCAATTCCTAGAATGCCTACTGTCTGACATCTCTTCTGGCAGTGTGCTTACAAAAATGACTAGTACAAGCTGTCCTCAAGGAGGGTTAGAGAAAAGGGATTTCTACCAGCCTTGTACCTTTAATATGTTATGGACAGATCCAGAATTTATTTATATTCTCTCTGCTCTTTGAAGTCTTTTTACAGCGCTTAGCATTAACATTGTTTGTAAGACAGGGAAGTGATGTCTGTTCTCTGCTGTTCCTGTAGGTATCAGTTAGGAAAGGAGAAGCACTTCCCAACCAGGGTTTTAAGAAAGGTGGGTCTGAGGTGAAAGTTCATTACAGAGATCATTCCCTGCCCCACAAACCTGGCATTTCTCATCTGAGTTCATCTTTGAAGATGTCAGAGAGCTTTTGCCATGTTTTACAGTATTTTCCATTAAAAGTGTGTCATGTAAATCAATCACAGCTTCAATTTTTCTGTCAGACTCCTATAACCTTAAACCAAAGCTTTCAAAATTAATCAAAAGAGTAAGTCAATTTAATTTTTCATGAGAGAATAACAGTATGGGGTTTGTCTTTGGCTATCTCAATTATAAATATTTATTAATGAATTGTGGTTAATACATTTTTACAAAGGGAGTTTAAAATATGGATTTTCTTTTTTTTTTTTTAAATCAAGGTCTAATCTTAATTTCTGCATAAATAGCCAACTGCTTTTTAAACAAATTTTCTCATTTCTGTGCAAAATATAGAAAACCATTATAAAAAGTAGAAGCTAACCATCTTACACTTTTTATATACCCATGGTTAAGATTCACTCACTTATTCACCTAATCATCTACCACACAGTCTATAAATATTTATGGAGCATCTATGCAATGCTAGGCCTAATACGAGGCACTAGGGATACACAGCCAAATGTAAACCATTTAGTCCTTGTCTTTGAAAGCTCACAGTCTCATGGTGAAGAAAGACACATAACCAGATAATTAAAACACCATCAGTTAAGGAACACAACCACAGCTGGAGGAGGGGCTAGTACCAACCTGGGTTGCAAGGTAGAAAGGGTCAGTCATGGACTGGCTTCCCAGAGGAGGAGTGCCTGGGCTGAATTTTAAAAGGGAAGTAGAATGGAGCTACAAGCTGGAAGAATTCAGGGGCATTCTAGTCCGAGCAAATCACATGAAGCTGAGCAAACAGGAAAAAAACATATTAAGAGGATGCCTTCAATTGCAACTAACAGAAAAACCAATCCAAGGTGGTCTAACTAATGAAGGGAATTTATTGCCTATAATTAGAAATACAGAGTAGGGAAGGCTTCAGGGTTGTCCAACCCATCAGCCCAATAGTGTCACCAAACAGCCAGTCTCTGTACTCTGCATCCTCAGAGTCAGCCTCATCTGAAGGCTGGTTCCCCTGGGGTTGTAGAGTGGCTGCCAGTAGTCAGTAAGGCTGTGAGATTTCTCAACTTTGTCCAGTGGGAGTGTCAAACAACTGTCAAACAGGAGGCTAAGATTGCTCAGTCACCCCAAGCCAGTTCTGAGGTCACGCACAATGCTATACACTGATCGTTGGCTCAGGTTAGGCTATATATATATGTTCCACGTTCAAAGGCTGTTAAATCACATTGTTTACCCATATCTTCAGAAAAAAATCACTTCTACTGTCATGGTAAACTACCTGCTTCCCTATTTATAATGGTCTGGCCCTCTAGCAACTTCAGCGCAAAATTATAGCTAATTTGCCTACAAACATCAGGTGGTCATAATAATCTGGCCACTCAGTGTATAAGCCAGTACTGGTTTCTGGATCAGCAATTTTTAATGTTCTAATAGATGACCAAAAAACATGAACAAATAATTTCCAAACGAGGAAATAAAATGAAATAGCAAATACAGATAGAAAAAAATACCTCTTAACAAACCAAGGATTTTTCCATTACCTTTTTCAAACCAATAATAAAGGAATTGTGTCTTTCTTGAAGTTTGGTAGAACTTTTCTGAGATTATGTGATGTTTGTACCATAAAAATAGTTTTAAAAATACTTTTGATAATTAAAATAATACAAATAAATAGTGACTGTTTTCCTTTTGCTAGAGAGATATATATCTACAGAGACTTTTTTCTATAAATATACAAATATATGTATTTTTACCAAAAGTGACACAATATCTTCTATATTTTATGTAATTTCCTGTTTTAAACTCTATCATTTCATAATAGCATATTTATAGAGAACTACCTCATTCTTCTTAACAGCAATATAAAACTCCAGTAGACAAATCTACCATAATTTATTTAGCTGTTCCCCTTTAGAAAAACTTGTAGATTGTCTAAAAATTTAAGTAGTTGAAACAGGCAATTTCAAACTTTAATCCTAGTCTTTAGCTAAAGAAGATAGTAATTGATTAACTCAACCTGGAACAAATGTACTGCTGAAGAATGCAGGATCCTATAGGCTGCCATGTGGTGAAAAAGGGTATCCCTTGCAGAGAGTATGGGAAAGAGAGAAAGAACACTTTGGACTCTCAAGGAGAGCGGAAAAGCTGATTATACAAGAAATTCTAGCTCATAGATGAAGGTGATATATTATTGCTGCAACACTTGGTAACTCTGTGCTCTAATCAGATTATCTCATGAATATTAAAATTTCCAACTAAATATTTTCCAGCATACTATGTGGTAGGCAGCCAGAAGTAGTTAACTATAAATCTAAAATAGCTCTGGATAAGTGCTGAATGGCTGATACAGACAATGGAAAAAGATTGGACAAAAGAAAGTTTTGAGAGGCTGGTTACAGAAGAGGTGGAGGAAATTGAATAGCCTCATGAGAAGGTGGGGGTGGGTGGGTGGGTGGGAAGAGATTAACCAAAGAACTTGTATGCATATATGCATAAACCCTGGACACAAGACAATCGGGTGGTGAAGGCCTGGGGCAGGGGGCAGTGCCAGCTAGAAGGGGTCAATGGGGAGAAAAAGGGGACATACGTAATATTTTGAACAATAAAGATTATTTTTAAAGTTTACCAAAAGAATGATTATCACTTTTAAAAAAAGGAAATAAAGATACAGTTTACATAGGTAGAGAGGAAGTTGGGATTGGGTGGTGGAAGGTGTGTGTGTGTGTGTGTGTGTGTGTGAGAGAGAGAGAGAGAGAGAGAGAGAGAGAGAGAGAGAGAGAAATGGAGATACAAATCTGCAATAATTTTTCAAGGGGCTAGGGCTAGGTTGGAGGTTCACACACAGGGCTTCAGAGTCATAAATTGGTTTAAGAATGTCAAGGTCAGATTTTATAGAAAGGCCTGAATGAAAGTCTAAAGAGTCTGGATTTTGTTCATTTGGCAAATTAAAATACTGCAACATGAGAAAACACTTTTATTTTCCCCCAAAATAATAAATTAGTAAAGAATCACATATCTTGAGTTATATTTTAGTGTTATGTTACACATACAATGCGTTTTGTTTAAGTGAATTTTTAACAATCCTTTCTTTTTATTTGTACATAGGTTCCTAATTACTCTCTGTCTTAAGAATCATGTAAAAAATGACTTATTTCCCTTCTTCAATAAAGGTATTCATCATCTTCCACTAGCCTGTGTTAGTCTTCACAACTCTACTTACTTTTAGCTTTACAAAGATGATCACCTTCCTAAAATTATTAAATCCAGTTCTTTTTATCACTCAAAGAAACATTCTACCATATAATACCTCTTTCAAACCTTGTTTCAGATTCTCAATCCAATAGCAACATTGATTAACTAGAAATTTATTAAATTTCTCTTACCTGCCACCCTCGTAATGGTGGTGGTGGCGGTGGTGGTGGTGGTGGTGGTGTGTGTGTTACATTTGAAGAGGTGTTAGTACATTGTGTAAAGACTTTTAGAGTTGTTTTATATATCCTAGTTTTCACACTTTCCCAAAGCACCATAATATAATTGAATAAATACCTTACAAATATGAAGATGCTAATTTTTGCAGTATACCTTATCGAACAAAATATTAAGGCTCGAGTTTTTTGAGATATGTGGTATATTGTCCTAATTTAAAAATGTGTTTGTTCTTAAATGGGACTACATCAAAATAAAAAGCTTCTGCACAGCAAAAGAAACCATCAACAAAACAACGAGAAAACCCACTGTGTGGGAAAACATATTTGCCAATTACATATCTGATAAGGGCCTAATCTCCAAAATTTATAGGGAACTCATACAACTTAACAAAAGAAAGATAAACAATCCAATCAAAAAATGGGCAAAGCACCTAAATAGACACCTTTCAAAAGAGGACATTCAGAAAGCCAAGAGACATATGAAAACATGCTCAAAGTCACTAATCATCCAAGAGATGCAAATCAAAACAGCAATGAGGTACCATCTCACACCTGTCAGACTGGCTATCATCAACAAATCAACAAACGACAAGTGCTGGAGAGGATGTGGAGAAAAAGGAACACTTGTGCACTGCTGGTGGGAATGCAGACTGGTGCAGCCACTATGGAAGACAGTATGGAGTTTCCTTAAAAAACTGAAAATGGAACTCCCATTTGACCCTGTGATCCCACTTCTAGGAATATATCCCAAGAAACCGGAAACACCAATCAGAAAGGATATATGCACCCCTATGTTCATAGCAGCACAATTCACCATAGCTAAGATCTGGAAACAGCCTAAGTGCCCATCAGTAGATGAATGGATTCGAAAACAGTGGTACATCTACACGATGGAATACTATGCTGCTGTAAAAAGGAAGGAACTCTTACCATTTGCAACGGCATGGATGGAACTGGAGAGCATTATGCTAAGTGAAATAAGCCAGTCAATAAAGGAAAAATACCACATGATCTCACTCATTCATGGACAATAGAGACCATTATAAACTTTTGAACAATAATAGATACAGAGGCAGAGCTGCCTCAAACAGATTGTCAAACTGCAGCGGGAAGGCCGGGGAGGGTTGGGGGGCAGGAGGTAGGGGGGTAAGAGATCAACTAAAGGACTTGTATGCATGCATATAAGCATAACCAATGGACATAAGACACTGGGGGATAGGGGAGGCTAGGGGACTGTCTAGGGCAGGGGGATAAAATGGATACATATGTAATACCCTTTGTAATACTTTAAGCAATAAAAAAAAAATTAAAAAAAATGTGTTTGTTCTTTGCAGAAATAGAACAAGATGATGAACACCAGGATAAATAAAATGTTAATTAAAAGCTCACAATTTCTTTTAAAGAATCCAGGTGAGTATTAAGTATTCAGCTTCCCCAATCTATCCCTGCCCAAGCCTATGGCACCACACCTCCCCCAATTCATATTCCTTTTTGTGCTTCACAGACTTGTCTAGATCATTCTTGTGATTATGTTTATATTGAAGACTTGCTTATCCTACAACAGCATTATGAGTAGCTATCACATTCTAAAATGCCAGATACTGTTTAATTGTAATGGTGCCTACTTTTTTATCGAAACTATTCATACTTTATTACTGAAACCAACTTTGATCATAATGATGCCATTCAAAAGAGCTGATCAAGCTGAGAAAAATGACACTACAGTAGTAAAGTCACTCTATATGTAGCTATTAACATTTTATAGTGCATATAAGGGAAAGTGTTTTAAGTTGCAACCGTAGACAGATAAGAAAATTAATTTTAAACACAAAACTATCCTTTCGAAGATTAGAAATAATACTACTTAAATAATTATTGTCAACAGATACTTTTAGATTCTAGCTGATGACCTTCAATGCGAAGAGCAGCATCTACATACATTGGGTTTTGTATTTAGAGAGATTCAAATCATCTTTCTTTGTTAGGGTTGAAAACAAGGACTTTCCTTCCTAGGAACAAGTAAGAAAGAAACATACTGTAACCTCACTTTCAGAACAGGAAGACAACTCTGATTTATCTTTCCAGAATACTTTTAGTTGCCCTCACCGGTTGGCTCAGTTGGTTGGAGCATCATCCTGTACACCAAACGGCTGCAGGTTTGATTCCCCATCAGGGCACATACCTAGGTTGTGGGTTTGATCATATAGGAGGCAACTGATCAATGTTTCTCTCTCACATGCATGTTTCATTTCTCTCTCTCTCCCTTCCTCTTTCTTTAAAATCAATAAAAATCATATCCACTCATCTATTGGTGCAACACTCAAAAGTGACTCCAGGGCAAAACCATTCCCAGCTGAGAACCACTCATTTAATACCTTCAAAATACCTTTATTCTTTACACAAGATGTGTAATTAAATTGGTATTACCAGTAGGTAGACATCATATGCAATATCATATTTTATAACTTGAAGGACACGGTATGCATACATACAATATAAACACAAAGAGTATTGCCTTTTTTCACACTGCTCTTGCTATCCCAGCAACAAAATGTAATATTGTCTCAATCTTGGATGATTGAGCAATTGAGAGTAAAACAATGACAAAGGAAAAAAATTATTGGATGACCCACAAACCATTATTAGAATAAATAAGAACTGAAATAACCACTAATTCTGTTTCTACAGCAAGACCAATTTTGTATTTTATCTCCCTTTTAAGAAGCTATTTTTCATTCATAGCACCGTTGTAAATTATGCACAGCAGACTTCTTCATTTAATAGGTTCAGGTCAGAGAGTGATTGTATTTCAGCAGTTGGTATTCAGGGATTTTGTAATTTATGAGGTTTATTAATTTAGCAGATTATTTGCTTAAGATGCCACTACCCCTTCGTGAAGCGTTCACTGTGAGAATTTCTGGTCAGCTTAGTACTTTCAGAAGAAGCTTCAGTATTTAGAGCCTTCTGCCTGTTTCTCGGAATTATATAAATTCCATGAAATTTAGCCCACAAGAAGTGACTAGGAAGAATGTAAAAAACACTGTTTATTCCTTTTGTGAATGTGAGTGATGAAGGATGAGAGATGGGAAGTTAAGGGCTGAGGGGCCGTGCCTTATTGTTCCCAAGGAAAATGAACATGTAAAAGAACAGGTAAATGCCCACAGAGGAAGCACTTACAGGATTAGGCCCCCTACAGAGGGCCGTGCCCTCCTTTCGGAGAGAACCTTGAATTGGTCTACTGCTCCCTAGAACGAGGAGATCCCCCTCTGGCACAAAACGGCAGAAGGTATCCTCAGCGATGGGTGACCCTGAGAAAGGTGTAGGCAAGTTATTTAGAAATTGAAACTGTTGCTACTAGGATAGATTAAAAAAAAAAAAAAAGGTCAGGTTTGAGAAATTAAATAAAATGGTACTGTTGGCAGGGGCCCAGGTGTCTTCCAAATGCCAGATCTGACTCTGGGCTCCACTAAGTGTTTAACTGGTTATCTGGTCAGTGGTTCTCCAAACGCATCACCTACGAAAGGACTCGGGATAGTTGAGTTACAGAGGCCCCTGCTGGGGAGAAGAGGCCTTGCCGAGGTCATTAGAAGCCCATCAATCTGAATAAAATGAATCAGATATTTTCCCTTTAAAATCGGCTCCCTGTGTTCTTCATGGAGAAAGCCCATGACTTAATCATTCCAGCTTTTTCACTTACAACCTTCTAGAATTTTCCTCCTCATGTCAGTGGTGGTTTCCTCGCTGTACAGACTCCCAGCATTTCCTCATCTCCACTCTTTGCTCCTATCTCTCCCCTCACATAGGTATCTTACCATCCCTGAAGCTTTGGCTCAAGACTACCTTGTACTGAGTCCTTATTTGAACTCCACTCTCCACACATACCTCGTAATAATATCATGGATCTCTGAACATCATGGCCCTTTGTGTCAGGACTAGTCATGTGTCATTGCCATTCACTGTTTGTATGTTTTAACTAGAGGCCCAGCACATGAAATCGTGCACGGGTAGGGTCCCTAGGCCTCGCCTGAAATCAGGCCCATTTTCCACCTGCTCTCCAGTCCCCGGTGCTGCCCCGCCTCCGCCATCAGCTACCTGGCTTCCCTCGTTGGCCCTCATCCCACCCCATCATCGCTGCCAGCCAGCCGGTTCCTCTTGCTAGCCCTGGGTCCCGCCCCACCGCCACCACTAGCCACCCGATTCCCTCGCTAGCCCCCCACCTCATAGCAACTGGTTGAGCAGTCATTCCGATTATTACACTTATGGTTGCTGGCCTTTTATTATATAGGATAGGATATTTTAGATGTGTATGCTTTATATTATTAATCATAGAGTAGCCATCTTAAATATAGAGATGATGAATACTTTGGCATATTTGATATTTTTAAGATACTTAAGGAATATTTATTGAGAAGGAGGTGATTCCTTTTTGTCGCTTATAGAATCTCACCTTCAGGTATTCCTCTCCTTTCTTTGTGAACCTTCCCCCCCAGTTCCAAGCATCTTGCTACTTGTATCATGATGCTAGTCTGTGTTTCCAATATCTTCCACAATCCCTAAAACCATTGTTCCCTAGTAGATGGCAACATGAGTTAATCAGATGGATTAATTCCTGCCCATGAATGAGTCAGCTTATCCAATTAATATGGACTTTCTATGCAGTGCTTGTGTGTGCGTGTGTGTGTGTGTGTGTGTGTGTGTGTGTGTGTGAAGAAATGATGATGTTCTTCCAACATCCTCAGATTGTGTCCTCCAGTTGCTATGTATTGTATAAGGATGAGCTGCTTACAGCTATGATCTACAGGTAAATGAGGAGATAAGATGATACAAACTAAGGAATGTAAATGATCTTAATCCATATTTATTGACCATCTAAAAGAATATATTATGTGTGATTATTCTAAGACTTTTTAAACCTGCAGTTTTAAAGTTCACTTTGCTATCCCAGCTCTCACATGCCAATGGCCTGTTTCCCTTCTATGTGCATTGAACTGGAGTCAAAATCCCTCGAAGGCAAGGCCTGGAAATCTACAAGGAGATCCTTTGTTCTTTTAAAATTGTCCCAAATTCACTACTTCAATGCATTAACATTGAAATTTAATATTAATTCCATGCCATGTAGGGCTTTAGTTTCCAACTTTACATAACAGAGAATGGTTGTGCCGTCCCTTATCTCATTTTTTTCTCTTTCTGTATAGTTATTTTAAATTTTCACTGCTTTTCTTGAAACTTAGCAATCAGATAAAACTGTCTTGATTGATGTTACAGAATCATGGATTTCCCGCCAAACCAAAGGAAGCCTTCCTCATTATCTCCGTGCTCTTCCGCTGGGCCATGCTCATCTTCAGGTAAATGTACTTATTCCCTTATCTTCTCAAATCAGCCATCCGCTTTTCTCCAGCCAAGCTTGGCTGTAAATTGACAAGATCTCCAGTTGTCTTTGTGATTTCCCTGCAGAGTGCAGCTGGGTCCCTCTCAGTTTAAAAGAAACAGGTGTGGGGGTAACGCTGCTCAACCTTTAAAAAATTGCTGTCATAAAAGACAGAGATGGAGTGCTGACTTAAATCTGTTTTTTTCTTTTCTTTTTTTTTTTTTTTTGAACAGCAGAATCATCATACTCTTATGGAATAGGAAATGGAGGCAACATAAAATAGGCTAATAACAAAGCATCAGGGTAACTGGCTGCTTCCATTTGTTCTTCATTTTTAGGTGAGAAGAAACTTCAATATTCAAGCTCACAGCTTTTAAAAGCCCCAAATATACTTAGAAAAATTATAAACAGTGAGTTCAGGAGGAAGTGTTAGCTTTGAAACCTACCAAACCTGGTCAACATCGGGAGAGATTTGGCATTAGAAGAAGTGATGAAGTGAGAATTAAAGAGCGTGGGGCCCAGTTCCATCTGACATGAACTAGCTGAGACCTTTGAGAGGTCAGGAAAACTCTTTGGACCTCAGGATTCTCATCCACAAAAGGAGGAAATTGAACTAGATAACTCCTGATAGCTCTAAAGTTCCAGGGCTCAACATGCTATTTAGACCTATTTTGTTTCTATTGGTGTACAGTAGATACAGCCTTTTCTTTTTCCTAGAGAAATTTGGGGCTACAATAGTAACAATTTTAGACTTAAGACCAGAGATGCTAATGAGAAAGTTGTTTGTCTTTAAACATACTCTAATTCTCTTAATGTATTGGCATCACTTCAATAATGACCTGTTTATTACTGACCCTGCATTATTGGGTTCACTGGGACTCGGCTGATCTAGGCTGGGCTCTGCTGATAGCTCTGCTTTAGGTCACTGGTCTGTGGGAGAGTTGGGTGCCCCTAGTCCATACCTCTCTTGTACTTCTTATGTTAGAGAGTGTAGCCAGTGCATGTTCTTCTCATGGTGATAGTAGAAGTTCAAGGGTAATATCCTTATGTATAAATAAGAAAAATGAAAGTCAGGGAGGTTAAGTAATAATACAACCCATCTCAAACTAGACGGTGTGGCTTCAAGGCACAGCTGAATTTACTGGTTCACGTGATGTTCTAGCATCTCTGTTTCTCTCCGTCACTTGGCTCTGCTGTCCTCCCTATTGGCTTTGTTCTCAAGCACATTCACTACATGGGGCAGCAAGACAGCTGGCAGCACTGGCCTTCAGAGTTCACAGCATGGAGGAAAAATACTCTACCTCCTTGTCCATATAACATTTGCTGACCATTGAGACTGGCTGAGCAAGAGAGAGGAACATGAGAGGCCACTTGCCTGGCCCTGGGGTAAGAGAAGTGAGGCCATTTGATGTCAGCTTGGGGGAGGGGGAGACAATCCCTGAAGGGAAAAGATGCTAAATTGACAAAAACGTACAGGTGTCTACTTAAGTGTTCACCTGAAAGCCTGCAAAACGGGCAGAGCCAGAACTGAAACATATTTGCTAAATGCTTGGCCAGTACTCTTCAGGATACTGTATATGAATTAGCGGTATCACTTCTGTCCTGTTTGGATTATAGTGAGAAGCAGGACTACCTGAGGATTAATCAATGCCAATTCTAAGACTTTTATAGGTGGAAATGATACCTGGGACATATTCATCTCACATCTCTGGATTTTGGAAAGATATTGGGCCATTTGTTTAATCTCTGATGATGCATCACATTGAGGCTGATAAGACTGCCCAGCCAGCTGACTCTGTGCCTTCATGCCTGAAATAAATGGCTTCTTACGCTGCTAAGAGTGACCGTACTCACTTGTGTATGCAATCCCTCTAGGTAATTGAGGAAAACAATCACATTATCTTCTTTCTGAACATAACTTAATACACTACTATGTTTCATTTATTTATCTGCTTCAGATAATATGGGCTCTATTAAAGACTTTTCTAAACAGAAAATGATTGGCCCCACATTAAGTTCCTGGGGCTGCTGTAACCAAGTACCACAAAGGGGTCCCAGAGTGCGAGTGCGAGTGCAAGAGGACAGTCTGCAAAGTTGCTGTTGTACAGGGTGTGGAATGCAAACACAAGTGTGCAGTGAACCAGATTCGGGGCTGACAGTGACCCAGCAACAACATAACCCACGGCCAAAGGTGGAATCGCGTGGCCTCGTGAGGAATTGGGCTCCCTCCTCTCTGGTTTCCGGGTGTGTCACCCAAGAACCACTGCTGCCAAGTCACTGCAGCTTGGCAGCTCCCGCGTTGAGTGTCTGCCCCCTGGTGGTCAGTGCATGTCATAGTGACTGGTTGAATGGTAGGTGGGACACATCATATTAGCCTTTTATATATATAGACTAGAGGCCTGGTGCACAAAAATTTGTGCACTCAGGAGGGAGGGGGGGTCCCTCAGCCTGGCCTGTGCCCTCTCGCAGACTGGGACCCCGCGGGAGATAACGACCTGCTGGCTTAGGCCTGCTCCCGGGTGGCAGAGGGCAGGCCCAATCCCTAGGTGCAGCCCCTGGTCGGGCTCAGAGCAGGGACGATTGGGGAGTTGGGGCGCTGCCCCCTGTCATCCACAGAGCAGGGCGGATTGGGAGGTTGCGATGCCACCCTCAGTCACGCTCAGGGTAGGGCCGATTGGGGGGTTGGGGCACCACCCCCTGTCACACTCAAGGCAGGGTCAATAGGGAGGTTGCGGCGCCACCCCCTGTCACGCACAGAACAGGGCCAATCAGGGGTTGGGGCGCTGTCCCCTGTCACGCACAGAGCAGGGCCCATCATGGGGGTTGGGGTTCCGTAACCTGTCACGCACAGAGCAGGGTCAATCAGGGGGTTGGGGAGCTCCCCCCGGTCACTCACAGAGTAGGGCCGATAGGGGAGTTGGGGCACCGCCCCCTGTCACACACAGAGCAGGGCGGATCAGGGGGTTGGGGCACAGCACGCTGTCACACACAGAGCCGCAGGGCGATCAGGGGGTTGGGGAGCTCCCCCTTATCAGGCACAGAGCCGGGCTGATCAGGGGGCTGGGGCGCCGCCCCCTGTCACACACAGAGCTGCAGGGCAATCAGGGGGTTTGGGCGCTGCCCCCTGTCATGCTGATCCCGGTGCTGGGAGGCCTCGCAGCTCTGCTGATTCCAGTGCTGGGAGGCATATTACCCTTTTACTATATAGGATAGAGGCCTGGCGCACGTGTGGGGCCCGGCTGGTTTGCCCTGAAGGGTGTCCTGGATCAGGGTGGGGGTCCCCACTGGGGTGCCTGGCCAGCCTGGGTGAGGGGATGATGGCTGCAGCTGGTCACACACCCTTCAGGGTGGGGGCCCCCACTGGGGTGCCTGGCCAGCCTGGGTGAGGGGATGATGGCTGCAGCTGGTCACACACCCTTCAGGGTGGGGGTCCCCACTGGGGTGCCTGGCCAGTCTGGGTGAGGGGCTGAGGGCTGTTTTCAGGCCGACTGAAGCTCCCAACCACTCCTTTTTTTCTTTCTTTCTTTCTTTTTTTTTATTCTGGGCCAGCTTTAGCTCTGAGGCTTGGCTCCAGCTCTGAGGCCTCAGCTGCTGAAAGCAGGTATCTGGTTTGTTTCAGTTCTATAATCGAAACTCTGTATCAACTCCTGCTCTGAGATCCCGGGCTCACCTAAAGCAGGTTTCTGGGGTTTTGCTTAGCTTCTATATTTGTTACTATGTTTCTTAAACTGCAAGCTCAGAGGCCGGCAAGGCAGGCAGGGAACGTTGGGGTCCTCCATCACTGAAGCAAGCAAGCCTCATGTTAGTTTCAAGCTGCCTGGCTCCCCGCCGCCATCTTGGCTGGCAGTTAATTTGCATATCTCACTGATTAGCCAATGGGAAGGGTAGCGGTCGTACGCCAATTACCAAGTTTCTCTTTTATTAGATAGGATATCAGTGGATAAGATACTGGAAACATCAGGGGAATTATGGAAATAAGTATAGTAAGAAAGTTGCACTACTAGAACTATAGTTTCATATTTTTAAGCTAAGAATATTAAATGCTCAAAGAAGAGTTTGGGTAAGTAAAATGACTAGTGGATGGGGGGAGAGGATATGTGGGAACTCTATATAGTATAAATTTTTCTCTAAACCTGCTCTAAAAAATAAAATCTATTAATTCAAAAACAAAATAACAAGCATAGAGACTGGAATATCATTATTACAAATAGTGATAAAAATAATATAAGCAAAATTAAGCATAATTACTTTTAGATATTACAGCTTGTCTGCATCCATGTTTAGGGTTAAGAGGACTGAAAGGAAGCCTATTTGCTCAATCATATTAAAGCCTAACTTGCTGATACGCTGCCTTGCTCTAAATTGCGAGTTTCATGAGCACTAAAAATTGGCTGACCTACTTCACCAGAGTAATTGAAAGGGATTATTACTGACAATTAGCAAGCAAGCCATAGTAATAGATAATTTACTTTCCAAATATTTTGCAAGCAAGCACATTTAAAAAAATAAAAAAGGAAACACATTAGACAGTTGCTTCTTGGCAAATTACAATGCATCTTCTATTTCTTGACAAATAATTCATACTGCAATATTTTTTACAGCCCATAATTCTAATGTGGCTGTTACATTCATTATATCTACAGACACTTTACTGAGATAAGTATTCAGTACAATGCATGGGGACTTAGCCACAAAGCCCTCATTATAGCTGATAGTCCCATGACTGTGGCCTGGGCAAAGCTCAGGGAAGAGGCCTTTTGCAGCCAGAATTTGCCCTTGGAGAAAAATGGGGTCATTTTCTATGTAAATGGTAAACCTCTTCCAGCCTCAGATATTCTATTATGTCCTTTCCAAGATGTAAGGTTTTTTTATTATTATTATTATTATTATTATTATTATTATTATCATTAACCTAGTGAAAAATACAGTAAAATTATGGATATCTGGCTGCATATATTTTCCTTCCCACATAATGGAACACAAATCAATATATCCTTAACAGAGGATACGTAAGGTAAGGGAGGCATTAACAATGCAGGATATATTAGTGGACAATATCTGGATTTATTTTTAGGGGCATATATTTTGAGTTTAAGCTAATCCATGCTCATTACAATATATTTCTGGTTCATATGCCATTGTGTAGCACTTTATTCTAATTGTAAGCTTGTAATAACAGTTCCCATGACTTCTTTGGTATCACTATAAGGTTAATTTTAATGCTAGATACATATTAGGTACTCCAAAAACACTTGATTCAATTTAGTCCTCTTCGAGTTCTCCTGCAAAGGTTCTGCATTAATGAATGTCAATGAATCAGATTCTTTCCTTATTCTTAGGAAGATAGATTGTTTTCTGTATAGACAAGATAAAGGAAATTACAGTATTTGCAAATCAAAATGTCTGGAAGCAGTATGCAGTCCTTCATTCTAATGAAAAATCCTGGACTATGCTGAGGTTATTAACCAGGTTTCAATATGCTTCCTTTTTCTTGGAATAGTGTTCAAAAACTGATGGTTGTATGATTGAATGGATGAATGTCCTTCCCTCTACATTCTCCTCCCAGGACCCAACATATTCTTCAGTTTAGGTTATAAACCACCACATATTGTAGTTATATTTTGAGCATGCTTCCCATCCACTAGGTCCAACTTTCTGTTTAGTAAGTGTTCAGCAAATATCTGATGAATTAATGACCTGGCTAACAGTAATTTACTTGCCCTCTCAATAGTATTAGGCACTATTGGCTTTTTAAGAATAAACTAGTCTTGGCTGATTTTTCTCCTGCCTTCTAGCTGCCCCTTCACAGACTCTTTCATCCTTTCCCTGGTTCTCGCTTCATGTTTTGGGCCTCAGCCTAGAAGTAACTTCCTCAGAGAGGCATTTTGTTACCATCAAGCCCTGCCTCATGGCTCCGTTTGTTGTGGTGGTGGTGGTGGTGATGGTGTGTGTGTGTGTTTTCTTTGTAGACCACATTGTAATAGTCAATTTTATATTGTTTATGTTTTTGTATTCTCTTACTAGGCTCAGAACTCCATGCGGGAGGTGTTCTAGTTTGTTCTGCACTGGATATGTTCTGCCTACACCTCTGCCTAACACATATTAGTAAAACAATAAATATTTGTACACAGAAGAAAGAATGAATACATTTGCAGACTGTACATGTCACGTAGATTTTCTAGAACCAGATTTGACTATGGATGAACTAAAACTTCATAATATACTTCCTGATTTTTTAGTGTTTTAGTAAAACTTTCTCCATCAGCAGCTTTCTACATGAAGAGTCATTTCTCAGTTTTTTTTATGGTAATTTGGAACATTTTAGACAGTGGTTGAAATTTCATGGAAATCTTCAGCTGTGTTAGCAAGAATCATTTTTTTTTTCTGATGCTAGAGGGAAATTTTAAAAAAATGGAAATGGTTATTGGTTTATAGCTTAAATAACTCAAGTAAAGAAATATGAATACAACTGCTGGCATTTAAAATCTATCAATAGGTAAATAAGGCAAAAAAATAAGTAATGAATCTTTCTTTCATTTTTGATTACCAAGAGTAAAATTAAGACGGTTAAGAAAAAGACTGAACAAAATAATGGGGTTTTGCTAATAAAAAACCATTCTAGCATATAGCTTTAAAATATGATTAAAACAATGAACACATTAAAAGGTATCTGTTACATACCCAAGTGCTACATTTTTCAACTGCCAGTGAATGCAGTAAATTTTTGTAAGAGTGAAAATTGAATGGCTTATGCTTTGGTAAAATATAACCCTTAATTTTCTTAACTAAAAAGACATTTTTCTTAATAATACTGAAATGTTTTAATATATTTAAAATATTTTATATATGAAAACATTTGAAATATATCATAAAATATATGAAACGCTTTAATATGTACGTATATAAAGCATGTATATACTTTTTATGAGGTAGCTATACCATTCCAGTCTTAAATGTTAATATGCGCACAAATCACCAGGGGATCCTATAAAATGCAGATTCTGACTCAGTAGACCTTGGATAGTCCTAAAATTCTGCATTTCAGGTAATGCCAATGCTGTTGGTCTCGGGACCACACTTTGAGTACTAACTCTTTACTGAACTTTGCTGGTAGAAGGAAGTTCCATTACTAAAAGTTACTTTGGGGATCATTTACCATAGTCCTGACTTCAGGAGATAAACATCCATCATGTAGGACAGATGGTTCTTCTCTTTATGCAGATCTCCAAGGATATACCCAACTGCTTAATTTTATATCCCATTTTAATATTTAATCACTTGGTCCTTGAGAAGCACATATTCTGGTAAAGGTACAAATATACAGACACATGAACGATTTAAAACTACTACCAGGCAACAGATGACCAAAGGGTAGCTGCCATCTTTGGATCTCTATTCAAATATATCTTTCCCCATGTTTTTTTTTTCTCAAACTTTATCTTCACTCTGTTCATATTCTTGTATATATATAAACATATGCTACATCAAATACTTCTTTGTATTATAAAAATATAAGGAAATGCACATGTTTTACATAGAGAATTTGATAGATATTCAGAGAAAGGGAAGATCTAGCCATCACCAGGCATTGTTGTAGTAGCCTTCTTCTAGAAGTCAGCTTTTAAGCTGGTTCTTCAGGAGCAAGCACACGTAAAGTATGGGAAAGTGAGATGAATAAGGTGTGTCAGGTCAAGAATGAGTGGAACAACTTGGCTAGAGCAAGTGTTCACTAGATTTTATGAAGTGAAATACACTAAAATTTAAAATGTAAAATTGAAGTGAGGGAGTGGAGAACTTTACAGAGTAAGATTCAGGGATTTGATTACTCTTCCAAAGGCAGGGGGAGGCACTGAAGTTGTTTTGTGAGTGAATGACAGGCTGAAAGAAAGAACAGTCAGTCAGGTAGGCTGGTGGAAGCGAGAGGGAGCTGAAGGCACAGCGGGTCAGCCTCACCTTCCAACCCAAGAAGGTGCTGGAATGGAGGTGCAGGTTGAAGTGGATTTGGAAGAGATGCATTTGAACAACAACAAAATATTTTTCTAAATTTGGTCCAAAATAAATGTTTCCAGCTTTAAGTTAAACCAATTACTCTTGACTTCAGGTGATGAAAGTCTACCATGTAGATGTGAACATGGGAGAGGGGGGGGGAATTATTAGATGATTTGTATAAACCAAAACCTCAAAACCTTTATAGGTAAGAAAATAATGAATTTATTACTCTTCACTAGATTTTTTAAGCTGTCAAAACATTTAATGCTCCATTCTTTCTTAAGCTAATCCATACAAATATAAATATACACACACAAATGCACGTACAACATATGCACACACAATCTCAACTCCTCTTTTTCTCAGCTCATCTCAACCTGTTCTGCCATTCTCCTCCTTCTTCTTGAACGTCTCCTTGTGTCGGCAAATAGAAACCTATTGCCTCCCCTTCTTCATTGTCAATTTGCTCCTTAAATGTATTGTAGTCTAGTTTCTGCCCTGCCACCCAATTGGAATTTCTCTGAGGAATCACCTCCCAATTTCAAATGCAGTAGCCTAAACATTTTTATTATACCAATGTTCAAGCATACAGGGAAGTTACAACACGACGAACTCTGTATCTCTCTTACTTATCCTATATAATAAAAGCCCAGCAACTGAATGGCGGAACGACCAGTCGACCAGTCATTATGACATGCACTGACCACCAGGGGGCAGATGCTCAATGCAGGAGCTGCCCCCTGGTGGTCAGTGCGCTACCACAGTGGGAGTGCTGCTTGGCTGACTGGGATGAATGGCTGCTCCCGCTGTGAACCCGGGCCAACAGGCAGGAACCTGGGCTGCAATGGTCACCTCCTGGCCCCAGGCTCCTCCTGATCGCTCCCTGTTACCTCCTTCAGATGCCTGCAGGCTGTGCAGACTGCCACCAGGCTTGCAGAGCTGACCCTGGGGGCTGGGAGGCAGGTTCGTGGCTGCCGCGGGACTGAGGCCTACTCTACTGCCTCCCAGTGCTATTGTCCCTGGACCCAGCCCTGGTCTCTTGGAGAGGCAAGTGCTCTGGCTCCACAGAAGATGCCGGACCAGGGAGCAGCCGCTCAGAGCGTGGGTCCACAGCCGCTGGCAGACCGGTATGAGTGGTGCTTCCCCAGCGGGCCCATCCCCGCAGGCCACGTCCCCCATCAGTGCCCGAATCCCGTGGGCCAGGCCTCTAGTATTCAGTAATTATCAAGATTTTGCCACATTTACTTCATTTATCCTTTTTCTTTTTCATTTGCTAAATTACTCAGAAACAAGACCCAAGCATCATGTCATTTTACCACTGCACATTTAGGTACATTCTTCTAAATAAATATGGACATTTTCTTCCATAATTATAATTTCACTAACATACCTCACAAAATTAACAATTATTCCTTAATGTAATCTAATACCCTGTACTATAATCAAATTTCCCCCAGTTATCTCCCAAATGTCTTTTTATAATTGTTTTATTTGAATCAGGATCCAAATTAGGTCCACACATGACATTTTTTTGATACGTCTCTGAAGCCTATCAAAATCAAAAGCGGTTTCTTTCTTTTTTTCCCTCTCTCCTTTCTTCCTCTCTGCTTTTGCCTTGTTAAAGAAACCGAGTCTTTATGAACTGAGCTGATAGGAAGAACATCCCACAGCCTGGATTTGTCTATTGCTTCCTCATAGTGTCATTTAGTATGCTTCTTTCCCTCTTGTATCTGCTGTGCATAGAGGTTCCCCCTAGATACTTGTTTATAATAAAGTTCAGCACTTTATAGCAAGGATAATTTATAGGTGGTGCAGTGTGCTATATATCAGGAGGCACATAATGTCTTAAGTCCCACTTTTAGTGCTCTAAGGTTGATCAATGGGTTCAAGTGCTGACAGCCTGATCCCTCCATCAACTTTTCACCTAATGGTTCATCCATTGATGGCTTTTGCCTGAATCACTTATTTCATTCGGCTTTGAAAATAGCGATTGTTTTTCAATTCTACTACCTACTGTAAATTTGTGGAATTTACTTATAAGGTGGAACTTTTCTTCCTTCATCAACAGGGATTAGTCTGCAAAGCAGTTTAAACAGGAAAGGCAGAATAAATGCTTACTTTTCCCCTTTTAATTGCCAGTCTTCAGAGTAAGGTGTTGGTGCTTAGTTACTTTCCGTGCTGTCCAATGAAGTATTGCCCCCACCAGCTCTCCTTGGACTTCTCTTTCCTAACCATTCTCTCTCTTTTAAAAGATAATTTTGAATTCATAAGACAGCATTTAATGGTTTCAACCCATTGCATTAATGATTCTTTTTGATTTTCAAATTGTCCCATCTTTTGCCAGTTGGAGGTCTTCCATGCTGAATATTGGGCCCATTTGACAAATCACAGGTTTGTTGGAGACCTTAATTTCCAATCACCAGGATAACCCAGGCTCACATTGCAAAATTCTTGCCCCTGATCTCTAAAATTAGTTAGCTTGTTTTTTATGAAGCCCTGATCCTTTTTAGTGGGGATTGGTGTTTAAATGCCACAAACTGGCTCTCAGTATGTTCATTTTTCTTAGATTGCCATTGCTTTTAGGCCTATTTAGGACAAAGCTAAAAATAACTTTTTAAAAAGCAATTAAATTAAATGAATTAATGTCACTATTTTAATTCAAATATGAATACAAATAAAAAATTAAAATTATATGATTTTAACTTTTTTGATTTTATACTTATAGCTCTTTTCTTTTACACTGAAAATCTTGGTTCCTGACATAGTAATGCAATTACTTGTTTGCATTATACTATCACATTATTTTAAAATAAAAATACCAATATTACTACTAATAAACCACTAAGTAAAAATTAACTTGTCTTACAGCTCTTTTTGGCTTAGGATATATTTCATTAGGGATATATGCTTTTATAAAGTGACTTCACGTAACTATTTTCTTTGTGTAGTTCTGTCATTATTTGGTATGTATTCAGGGTTTTCTGTTATTTCAGGATTTCTTTTTAAGTTAATTCTTTGAGAAGGCAAAAACGTTTGTTTCCAAAATCAAAATTATATAATATAATTATTCAGATTAATCTTATCTTAGTTCCTGTTTTCTCTACCATATTTTCCCCTTCCCTTGTAGATAAACTTTTAAAGAAAACTTAATATTTGATGTCCGAGCTGGTTTGGCTCAGTAGATAGAGCATCAGCCTGTGTACGGAAGGATCCTGGGCTTGATTCTGGTCAAGGGCACATACTTTGGTTGCAAGTTGGATCCCTGGCCCTGGTTGGGACGCATGCGGGAGGCAATCAATCAATGTGTCTCTCTCACATCCATGTTTCTAGCTCTCTCTGTCTCTGTCCCTCCCTTCCACTCTCTCTCTCTCTAAAAAAAAAAAAAAAGCCCAGCTGGCATTACTTAATGTTTGAGTGTCAACTTATGAACCAGGAGGTCATGGTTCCATTCCCTGGGGGGTGGGGTTTGGTGGGTAGGGGGTGGTGTGGGCTCTGTCCCCAATATGAAGTATGCAGGAGGAAGCCAATCAATGATTCTCTTTCATCACTGATGTTTCTATCTCTCTCACTCCCTCTCCTTTTCTCTCTAAATCAATACAAATATATATATATATATATATATATATTTTTTAAATTAAGTTTGACTTATCCTCCTTGGCTTTATTTTGTTAGAGTAGCAGGTCATTTTAACAACAACAATCTCAGCACTACATATTTTTATTTTTGTCTGTAGATATTATACTTCTGGGTCTTATTGACTTTTATCTTTGTGTTCTATGCATTCTTAGTAAAATTTGTTCTGGTTTTGTGTTAAAATTTTTCTTATTACCCTTGTCATTTGGAGTATTGGTTTTCTTTCAGAATGCAAGCAATCTTTAAAAATACAGCCAATTTAAAAGTCACTGTCTCTAACTGAATGGAATATAATCTAAGACCTATTCTCTGAGATTTTACTAGTTACAATAAATCACTCACTCTTTTAGGTAAGGCACTACAGCAATGAAAAAAACACTGACAAAATCCTAGTAATTAGGGAGCTCACATTTTACTTGGGATATACAATGGACAAATACATAAATAAACATATAAAAATAGATACAATATGCTAGGTGTATTAGTTTTCCTGGAGCTGCTATAACAAAGTATTACAAATTTAGTAACTTAAAAAAGCAGACATTTGTTCTGCCACAGTTTTAGATGCTAGAGGTCCAAAATCAAAGTGTGAGTTAGTTCATGCTTTCTCTCAAGTCTCTAGGGGAGGATTCTTTCCTTGCCTCTTCCAGCTTCTGATAGTTCCAGGTGTTCCTTGGTTTTTGGCAATATTAATTCTAATCTCTTAGTTCATGGCATTCTCCCTGTGTTGCTCTGTGCCAGATTTGTACAACCATCTTCATATAAGGAAACCATCATAATAGATTGAGTTCACTCTATGCTGGTATAACCTCATCTTAACTAATTACATATGCAATAAGTATATTTTAAAATAAAGTCTCATTCTGCAGTACTGGGAGTTGGGACTTCAAAATAATATGGGGGGAAGCACAACTCAACCCATAACATTAGATAAATATTTTAAAGAAAAATAAAGCAGATCAAGGGAGATAGAGTTGATGGTGGCTTATATGATGGTAGCAGTATTGGAAGGTGAGATATGATTAGATTTTGGACATATTACCTAAGGTACATTTTTCAGGAATCAGGAATAGGATGTGTTATCAAGAATATTTTAAGTTTCTTGGTCTGGGCAACTGGAAGAATAGAGATATAACTTGCTGAAGCAAAAAGAGAGAGGCAGAGGTTTTGAGAGACTAATCAAGACTTTGTTTTTTGATTCATTTTGACTGTTATATACACAAATAGAGATGGTGAATAAGTAGCTGGATATACAAATCTAGAGGGAGAGGTGTGAAGAGGAAATACAAATTTAGAAGTCATCAGTGATAGCAAAAGTCATGAGACTGGATGAACTCACACAGAGATTGGGACTTGGCTCTGAGTAACACCACAGTTTTGAGATTGGAAAAATAAAGAGGCACCAGCATAGGAAACTGAAGAGCCTGTGAGGTAGAAAGGCATCAAGGCACTATTCTTCTGAGTCTCAAGTAACTAAGTATTTTGAGAACAATTCTCTATGTCTATGTATGCTGATAGATCAACTAAAATGAGGATGGGAATGAACCATTGAATATGGCATTGTGAAAGTCATTTGTGACCTTGACAAGATCTGATGACAAGAGTAGTAGGCAAAAAAACAAAACAAAACAACAGTTTATGGTAGGTTCACAAGGGAATAGAAAAAGAATTGGACACAGTGGATATGGATGAGTCTCATTAGTTGAAATGTTGATAAGAAAGGAAACAAAGAAAGAGGGAAGTAGATTGATTGAGAGCTGGGTTCAAAGAATTGCTTTCTTGGTGACCAGTAGAGAAGAAAACAATCATGGTAAAGAAGACAGAGGTGACAACTGCAGATGCAATCAAGTAAATATGAGAGGACAGTACCTGGGGAGGCACTGGCCTATTAAGACAGGCTATATGACTCCTATTACAGTTCATCTCTAGTAATAGCAGGGAAACCAGAATGGAAGTGTGGATTTAGATGTAGGTAAGTTTGCTGTTTTGATGGTAGATGCATGTAAATTTCTTCTATTTTCTCAGAGAAATAAGAAGCAGAATCATCAAAGCAAAGTGAGTCCTTCAAATTAAGGCCAACATGAACACTTTAAGATACACAACTACTCACTTTATAATAACACAATAAAGATTTATTTTCTGTACCCATTGTATATACATCTATATTACAATATTTTTAAAGACTTGGATTTTTGTTTTTACTGTGAAAGCTTATTTCCGAGTTTCTTTTAAAAACAAAGAAGACATTGCAATGGAAATGATTTACTTCATCATATAAAATTTAATTGTTGCTTTTTGGGATTTAAAAAGAAAAATGCTCATTATAGATATGATGGGCTATATGCCAAACTTTTATAAAACTTTGATAATGCCTGCAACCATAAAAATGATCTATGTCAAAATAAAAGTCTTATTCATTTTTATTCAACTGGGTAGAAATTACTAAAGTAACTGAGTAAAGCAGAAAAAAGAAAGAATAGGAAACATCTCACTAAATTAATTAATAGCAGTAAACCATTAAAATTATCTAAACAAAAGTTTCCTTTAAGGTTGTATCTACAATATATCCTGTTGGTAGATGAAGAGATCGATTCATATCACACCCCAAATAAATAGTGCTTGTTTTATTATTTTCTGTAATAAGTATATAGTCTAAAACTTGTTTGATAAGCTCTAGAGAAGCATACAAGTTTGAATGCTCTTGGGTAAAGTACTTGTAACAAAATTTGCAAAGGGCAGTTTATGTTTAAAATTAATTTTTAAAGGTCTGCACCTCTGTCTTTATTGACTTTTGTCAGATAAATCACAGTAGATGGCCTTCTGTGCCTATATCAAATGTGTGTGCACATGTGTGTGTGTGTTTGTTTGTGTGTGTGTGTGTGTGTGTTCAAGAAAGGGGTAAGAGAGTAGAAAGTAAAAAGGTTATTGTTTGGGGAAAAAAAATATGGTTCTAGTTTTATTAGAGTCTGGTTGAGGAGACCACATACATAGAGGAAAATAATGCTCAGGTGTTATGTAAATGATTATGATTTAAAATATACACAAGAGTGAGCCAACACAGCAAAGTGAGCTAGCTCATTACTGCCACTGGAGTAAGGATTGTTGAATGCCAATAGAGGAGAGTATATGGAATTTAGTTTAATAAGATCCTGGGATCTTGGCAGCATTTAAAATTTCTGGCCACTCTCTCTGGCATTTCCCCCCCTAGATTTTGTAATGCTATTTTTTTCCCTAAATTGTATGCTTCCTCTCCTTCCTATGAAGAAACAACCAGACTCAGTTATTGATTCCCTTCTTTGGGAATGATAATACATAACTGGCACTGTTATATCAATCACTGTTCTAAACATATTTTGTTATCTAATCCTCACAATACCCCATGAAGGAGGGACTATTATTACTGTCATCTGACAATGAGGATATTAAAATCAAATTACTTGCCCACATAATGTGTTCCATGCTTTTTCAATGTTTATGTGTTCCTCATTTTTAGCACAAAGTCTATTTCTTATTTTTAAAATATAACTTTTTTTTCAAAATACAAAAGCAATTCATGATTGTCTATGTTAGGGTTTTCTAGAGAAATAGAACTAATAGGATGTACACATAAAGAGATTTATTATAAGGAATTGGCTCATGTGACTAAATCTCAAGATCAGCAGTCACAAACTGGAGACCCAGGAAATGGCATAGTTCCAGTCCAAGGCTGGAGGCCTAAGAAATAGGATAGCCAGTGATGCAAGTCAAGTCTGAGTCTGAGTCTGAAGGCAGGGGAAGACCGATGTCCCAGCTCACAGACAGTCAGGCAGGAAGAGCAAATTCTACATTCAGCCTTTCTGTTCTATTCAGGCCTCAAAGGGATTGCATGATGCCCACCCACATGGGGGAGAACAGTCTTTTGATTCAAATGTTAATCTCATCTAGAAACTCCTTCACAGACACACCCAGGATAATGTTTCACCAAATATCTGAGTAACCCTTGACCCTGTCAAGGTGACACACAAAATTAACCATCACATGTTGTCATAAAATATTTTGAAACAATACAAAAGTATGAATTGGTAATTCCTCCTCTCCTATCATTTTTGCCATCATTCCCTCTGCTCCTGCTCCACTAATCTACTTTCCGCACTTTGTATATGTCCAGAATAAACCCAAATTGAAAGCTTTGCCCAGGCTGCTATCTTTGCCCGGAACAAATATTCATCCTCTTCATCATCTAAATTTTAACTAAAAATTCTCAAAAAATTCTGTTCCCACAAGTGATACAACTTATCTAAAGTAGCACTTAACCTGACCTCCCAATCTTTTTTTTAATTTTTATTGATTTTAAGAGAGAGAGAGAGAGAGAGAGAGAGAGAGAGAGAGAGATCAATTTGTTGTTCCACTTATTTATGCATTCATTAGTTGATTCTTGTATGCTCCCTGACTAGGGATTAAACCCACAACATTGTCATATTGGGATGATGCTCTAACCCACTTAGCTACCCTGCCAGGGCCCTGACCTCCCAGTCCTAATCTGGGAAGCTCCCAGTCACTATTTTGCTATTCTGTTCTAGTTTCTTTATGAAGATTAATTATCAGAAATTAACTTATTTATTTAAAAAAATCTTTTTGGTTGAGAGTATTACAGATGTCCCCCACTCCCCAACCCCCCACCCCTCCACCATTGTACCCCTCCACCCAGTTCCATCCCCACACCAGGCTTTCACTACCCTATTGTCTGTATCCATAGGCAATGCACATATGCATATAAATTCTTTGGTTAATCTCTTCTTGCCTCCCCTCTCCCTGTTTCCCTATGAGATTTATCAGTCTGCCCCATGTTTTCATGCTTCTGGTTCTATTTTACTCATCAGTTTATTTTAATCATCAGATTCCTTATTTATTTTGATTTTTAGATTCAATTTTTGATAGATATGTATTTATTGCCATTTAATTATTCACATCTTAAAAAATATTTTTCCTCCCCCTTCCCCTCCCCCTCTTCCTCTTCTTCTTCTTAAATAAAGAATACCCTTCAGCATTTCATGTAATACTGATTTGGTGGTAATGAACTCCTTTCGCTTTTTCTTATCTGTGAAGCTCTTTATCTGACCTTCAATTCTAAATGATAGTTTTGCTGGGTAGAGTAATATTGTTTGTGGGTCCTTGCTATTCATCACTTTGAATATTTCTATTTTATATTTGTCTTTCTCTATAAGTGTAAGCATCACAAATGTAAAGAGTTTGTCCTGTTCATTACTTTATCTCCAGAACCTAGACAAGTACCTAACTAAATAAATGCTTAATAAATATTGAATTAATGAACAAATGAAGCAATGATAGTTTCTAGCACCTTCAGGCTTCCAACTTCCAAGTTTCAAGTCCCACATAAAGAGAGCTTCTTGTTGGGTTTCTTATATTTTTAAAAATCTATTATAATTATGATAATTTGTTATGGTAGCAGAAGAAAACTAATACAGCATTGTTCTATACACTCAGAGTCTTTCCCAATTTACCAGTATATTAATCATTTTTATCGCTGACAATTCTTCTTGAATCACAAACCATTTTCTAGGATTATTTTCCTTCTCTCTGAAATAAATTTCAGAAGGTAGTTTATTGAGGGTCTGTTTATGGAACACTCAGTTTTTTTTGTTTGCCTTCATTTTGTCTTTGTTTCTGATAAAGATTCTCTGGGCATATACAATTCAAGGTTGACAGTTATTTTTTCTCAGCACTTTAAAGATATTCCACTGTTTCTCATTTAAAAATCAGCTGTCTGACTATTTGATTATCCTTCATTAGATACTCTGTCTTTTCTCTCTAACTACACTGAAACATTGTGGTTTTCTTTGATTTTGTCGTAACATATTAGGTGTATTTCTTCTTCTTTAACCTTTTGCGGGGGTTGCTCTGTTTCTTGAGCATGAGGACCTGTGTCTTTTTTGTTCATTATTTCTTCAAATGTTTTATCTTCCCAATTCTATTACCTTCTTTTGTAACTCTGTGTTGAGCTTTCTCACTCTACTGTGTCTCTTAACCTGACTGATATTTTCTATTTCTATGTCTTTCTGAACTTCATTCTGGATGACTCTGATGGTTGTCGGGAAACGGATACAGCTGCACAGAGACAACCACCAGTGCAGTCAGGATTTGGGTTGGGAGGCCATCAGGTGAAGACGAAGAATTGAAAATTCCAGGATTCTAGACCACGTAGAGGAGAAGATTCCATGTAGAAAATAGTAGCCAAGAACAGAGGACAGGAAGGTAAGATGTGTAAAAGCTTTCGAGACAAAATTTAGAAAATTATTTTTGAAAGGGGAATAATGGCAAACCTGTTTAAAATACTGTGTTCAGTCTTCCACTCTGACAGGTGAGCAGAGACAATGCCTCTTGAATGAATTATTCTCTGCTTTGAGCCAGAAAATGGCACGAAAAAACAGGGTCAGGGGAAGTTCTGACCTGTAAACTAGGTGACAAAATGCAAGGGCTACAGGTTAAAGAGGGCACTATGGAGAAACCCAAAATATGTGGGGATGAAGGAGAGCCACTACAAAGAGGAAAGTGTTGAGACATTGCTATAACAGTAAGTACCAGCATTTTCTTTACATTTTAATTTGTATCGCCTAAGGTACATTTCTTTCTAAAAAGTCAATACATTGCATATAAAGCTAGATTTACTATTCCCCTGCCCCAATTTAAAAACCCTCTTTTCCTAGAATAGAGGAATCAATATCCAGACTTTCTTTAAGGTTTTATATAGAAAGATGCCCAAATAAAATGTACAAATTGTGTGTGTGGTGAGTGTGTAGTTTATATATGTCTTTTATATAAGGTTAAAAACTTTGTAGATGCTGGAGACTAGAAAGCCAGAATCAGACTGATACTATTCTAATCAGGAAGTAACCAAGCCCCAACAAGGGACTGACAGAGCAAAGGAAGCTCCTAACCTTGATAAATGAGTACATGCAGAAGAAGAAAGATTTGAAAGTAAAGATAATGCCAAAGATTTGGGCTTACATACCAGGATTGCAGCTGGGATTCTCTTGGTGTTTAGGAAGTAGGGTAGTTGGGAAATGTTTAAATGAAACAAAGACATTTGTCTGAGGCACATGGATTTGAGATGGAAATGACATAGAATCTGATTAAAATCTTTAATCAAATGACAGTCTTTTGTGGCTTGAAATGCATGTATTTGACTACTATTTAATAACCAATCTACCTTTTGGAACATTGATGGATATTTACTATTATTTTCTGAATTCTGAATGTATTAAAAAGAATTTTTAGAAACTTTATTTTTTCTTTTAAAGAATATCTTTAAAAAGAATTTGCTGTTCACAATAATTATTTTATTCTGGGCAATCAAAACTGTGTGACTTTAATCAAGCCACTTGCCTTCTTTTTTTAAATTTATTTTTATTTTTTAAAATTAATTTATCTTTGTTGTTGAAAGTATTACAGATATCCCTTCCCCTCACCCAAGACTCCCCCCCTCCCTGCTCCCACACCCTCCTGAAAAATAGGCCAGTCAGAGAAAGATAAATATCACATGATCTCACTTATATGTAGAATTTAATGAACAAAGTAAACCGACAAACAAAATATATCCACTTGCTTTCTTTTGACTTTAGCATTAGGCTTGATATTGCAGACTAGGTATCCTAACTTAACCTTCTGCCAAAACCAACTCAGAATGGTAAATAATTTATTCTGCCTCCATAAGTGCACTGATACCATGACTACAAGGCAATTATTAAACTTGGTGAAGTCAGGATTCCAGAAGTGTTCCTATATAAGAGGGTTAGGAGATGTTAAAAACAAACCAGACTTCTCCTCCCCTAACCCCCTAACCCCTATCCCATCCAGAATGCAGGGAAAATCACCTGCCTTAAACCATCTTACTTAATAATAGAGAAATATGCAAATTATCCATTACTGCGTCACCTCACAACCAGATCAGCAGGCTGTGTCCCCGCCCTCTGCTCAGGCAGCTGCAAGGCCCGGGGTAGAATAGGATACGATAGGAGGGGATAAGAAAGGAGAGGGAGAGAAAGGCAGGCCTTCATGCAGACAGGCCAAGAGGAAAAACAGAAATACAGAAAGGGAACAAGAAAAAGGCACAGGAATGGAAAAAAGAAGGAAACACAGGCTGCATGCAGGAGGGGACGGTAACTGCAGGAGCGGGGAGCAGGTTTGCCTGGCAAGGGGTGGGGCAAGAGCCCTGCCCAGACATGGGAGGAGGGAGATGGCCCCCGGTGAGGGCCATTGGCTGGGAGGCGCCCATGGGTCCTGGAGGGAGTGGTGGACGGTCCGAGGCCTTCTAGGCGGAGGTGCTCCTGCTTTGCGGCAGCAGCAGCGCCCAGGCCGCAGGGGCCTAGGCCACCCTTGCTGGGCCTGGTGTCCCAGGCAGGGAATGGGAGCAGGACGGTGGTGGGGAGGCCAGGGAAGGAGGCATGGTGAACACCTGGCCAGGGCTGAGCCCTGGGCTGGGGTTTAATGCCCAGAAAGAAAGCTTTAAGAAGGGAAGGAGGGAGGGAAGAACTTTATAAAGGAGTCAGTAGCGAGCAGAGTTAAAGAAGAAAAGAGGATGTATGTGTGAACTGTAGGAGCTATAATGAAAACCAAGTATAGTTGAATACTGGGGACAGATTTTAAAAGTAGGAGTCAGAAAAGAAAAAAAAGATAAGTGATAGTGAATAATTAGGCAGGTAGATAGATATGAAAACAGTGGAAGTAAGTAGAGAAGAATATATGGGAGAGGTAGGATGAGAAAGAGGGAGGGAAGAAAAGTTTTAAAGGGGAGCCGGTAAAGCTTAAAAGGAGAAGGGGAAGAAGGAAGAAATGGGGGAGGGAGCAAAGCAGGTCCAAGGGAGGAAGTGAAGAAAAAACTAAGGTGGGAAGGGAGGAAAAGGGGAGGGAGGACAGGGGTAAAGATAAAGGAAAGAAGGAATGTGGGGAGGGAGGGAGGGTAGGAGAAAGATGGGAAGAAGGATGAGGGAACAGAAGTAGGAAATAAGGAGGAAAGAAAAGTTTATAAATGATGAGTCAGTAGGAAAAAGTGTTACATAAATGAGAGAGAAAAATTGTGTGACAGGGAGAAGTCAATAAGGAAGTCAAATACACTTGTGTGTGAAGGGGATAAGATTTTAAAAAAAAGTTAATAGGGGCAACCAGGCCAGCAGGAGAGGGCAGTTAGAGGTGACCAGGCCAGCAGGGGAGGGCAGGTAGGGGGGTCAGGCAGGCAGGTGAGTGATGAGGAGCCAGAGGCCCCGGATTGCGAGAGGGATGTCCAACTGCCAGTTTAGGCCTTGCGGGATCAGGCCTAAACTGGCAGTTGGACATCCCCCAAGGGCTCCTCGATTGGAGAGGGTACAGGTCAGGCTGAGAGACCCCCCGCCCCTGGGGCACGAATTTCATGCACTGTGCCTCTAATAGTGTTTAATAAAAGAGAAAAAAAAATTCCCCCTTGAAAACTGTTAAACAGATGCCTACTCTCTGAGCTTGTAGGTCAGTTTACATGGGCTAGGTTTTCCAAATATCCTCAAATGGGTAATACTATGTTTCAGGTGGTCCTGGACAGGTCATGCTCCAAAACACCTGAGAGAAGCAAATGCAGGTGCTCTTTGGAAGAATTTACCTTAATCACAGGTCTCATAGAATTCTGATAGATAGTGCTCTACATGAAATAACAAATCACAGGAAAAAAAACATAAAACATGCAGGTACATTAAATATCAAGTACCAACTATTAAAAAACATATTTAATACATTTAAAAATAATAAAATAGCTTGAAAATATGAACAGAGAAAACAAGAAAATATAAAAAACAAGCATCTTTGAAAAAAACAATTGCTAGAAATAAAAATTACAGTAATTAAAGTTTCAGTGGATCATATTAACTACACTGTAAACTGAATTAGAAAAATAAATGAACTGGAAGGTGGATGTGAGAACTCATTTGGAATTGAGAATGAAGAGCTAAAGGTATGGAAAATATACAGAAGTGATATTAAGGATGTGAAGCATAGAGGGAGATAGTTTTTCTTTTAAAAAGTAGAAAGATAGCAGAGGCAAGATGTGAAAATTTTTCAAAACCCATAACTAACAATAATCCAGATCTTCAAGAAGTCTCCACAATTACAAGCATAAAAAAGTCCATACCTACACAAATCATATTGAAATTGCAGAGTAGTAAATTACAGAGATATTATTTTAAAAGACTGATTATGGAAACAAAAGCAATAAAAGACTAGGAGTCAGTGACCTCTTTCGGTAAAGGGACAGATAGTAAATAGTTTAGATTTTCAGGACTACATGGTCTCTCCTGTAAATACTCAATTCTGCCATTGCAGTAAAATCAGCCATAGAAATTTTGTAAATGAATAAGCATTTTATTTAAATACACATACACACACATACACACACAAACACACACACACAAAACAACAACAAAAACAGATGATGATTCAGTTTTCTTAGGCAGGCCATATTTTGCTGACCCTTGAATTAGACTGACATCTGATTCCTCAACACTAAAAATGAAAAACAGAAGTCAAGAGATTATCTTTAATGGAGTGAAAGAAAACAGTGGCCAACATAGACTCCTGTAGACAGCAAAATATCATTCAAGAATGAGGTAAAAACCAACAAGCCTAAAGGACTTTACTACCAACTTATCTTCACCAAGTAATCTTCTAAAAGATATGATCTCAGGCAAAAAAAAGAAAAGAAAAAAAGAAAAGGAATTTCAGAGAAAAAAAATAAACAGCAATAAAAATAATAAATATGTGAGAAAATCTAAATGAACACAAACTATATATAACAAAATACCAATATAGCAAGTATATAAACAATAATAAAAAAAAAAGTAGAGTTAAAATTCCAAAAAATAGCATTTACTGTGAGGGAGGTGGCTGGAATAAAATGCTCCAGGTTTGAATTTTTCAGGAGGACAATAGAAATGCTGATTAACTTTAGAGAATAATATGTTAGGTCTGTAAATTAAATGTATGTAAATGTATGTAAATTTAACTTCCTGAAGTAAGAACTACAAAATAGAAATGGAAAATAGAAATCCTAACTAGTAAGGGGGAAATGAAATGAGAAAAAAAATCTATTTAAAGAAAGTAAAGAAAGAAGAGAACTCAGTGGCTGAGCATTGACCTATGAACCAAGAGGTCACAGTTCAATTCCCATTCAGGGCATATTCCCTGGTTGTGGGCTTGATCCCCAGTGTGGGGCATGCAGGAGACCGCTGATCACTGATTCTCTTTCATCATTGATATTTCTATTCTCTTTCCCTCTCCCTTTCTCTCTCTAAAATCAATAAAATATATATTGCTGGGGTCCAACCCCAGCAGGTCCAGGGGTTCCCAAAGGTGTAGATGGAGTCAGCAAAGAAGGAAGGACACGGAGACAGCATTCAGTTGATCAGCAACCTAGCCAGGATCTCTAGCCAGGATCTCCAGCCAAGTTCTGGTCTGGATCTCCAGCCAAGTTCTGGTGTTTATTGTCTTGTTACATCTGTATTTATACCAGTTGATTTTAATCCTGTCAATTTCTATTGCAAAGGTTAGGGCGTTTCTTATCTCCATTCCAGGGAGTAAAGATTATATAGCTTAAGCGTGATTGTTTGTAGTTAAAGTGATTAACCACCCTCCTGGCACTTAGTTAAGGGGTTTATCCCCTCCCTAACTTCAGGAAAAATCCCTACCTGGGGAAACAACCTTTCTCGGAGAGGTGACCTTGGTTAAAACACATAGCGCTAAGGGGAGCAAACATATTAAGAACAGTATGCTATATACGCCAGGTCCCTTGAAACGTATGCTGTGCAGATGTTTCTTTCCTGCAGTGACTGTGTCAAGCAGCAAGGATGGACCGGCTTCCGGCAATGTATTTTAAAAAAGAAAAAAGAAAGAAGAGAAAAAAAATCATATAAAGAGATACACAGAAGTATAAAATAAGATGGTATAAATACACACACACACACACACACACACACACACACACACACACACACACTAGAGGCCTGATGCACGAAATCCTTGCAAGGGGCTTGGCCCTCACAGCCCTAGCTTCGTCTGGAAGGTCGTCTGGATGGTTGCTCTGCTGTGTGGTCTAATTAGCATATTAGCTCTTTATTATATAGGATAGGTTAAAATTAATGTAAGAATACTGAATGCTCCAAATAAAATTTTAATGGGTTAATGCTGGTTTTAGAAAAAGTTACTCATCTACTACGTTAGAAAAGAATATAGCTATATAAGTCTAAAGCAAGCAGAAGAAAAGCAATAGTAAAAGTTAGAATAAAAATCAATTAGACTAAAAAGAGTAAGACAATGAACAAAATCCAAATCTAGTCCTTGAAAACATCTATTAAATTGATAAACCTCTAAGCCAGACTAAGAAAAAAGAGAAGACAAATATTATTGGGGGTCCAAAGCAGTGGGCGTCATCAGTACTGATCCGATGAACATTAAAATGATAATTTAAAATACTAAAAATAACTCTATGCCCACAAACTTGGTAAGTTAGATGAAATGAACCAATTATTTGAAAGACATAAACTACCACAGAAAAAGAAGTAAATAATCTGAATAGGCCTATAGGCTTATATCTATTTTAAAAATTGAATCAATACAATAAACCCTCAATTTTGCAGACCTCAATTTAAGGACCAGGGACAAAATTTCTACTCCATATGTCATATGTGAAAATTAATACCCTGTTAATTTTAAAATGCTTTAAACCAAGATTTGCTTATAATTAAATTAGGTTACTTTTTGTTATTATTTCACTGTTGTTTTTAACAAATTTTAGTGAACAGGCCATATGTTGGAAAAAACACTAGTAATTTCATTAACATAAATAAAAATTACATATCTACAACTATAGTCTACATATTTAAATTGAAGAATCACCGCTTGTAAACAAGATTTGGGGAATAATTAGCTTGTGATCACATCACATTTCCAGGGGTAATTGGTTCTGTTGTCACATGGTGTGACTTTCTGCAGCAGTTTTAATGTGTGCTGACTGTTGGCTAATGTTCTCACTTGCACTAAGCCATGCCCAGCCATGTGTATTTGCTCACTTTCAGTGACTGGTGAATGCATGCATTTAATTATTAATATAAATTTAAAATTACAGTATTATATATAGAAAACTTTTCTGTGAAATTAAACTTTTCATACAGACCTAATTTTAATTACACAAATGTATCTACATAAGTAAAAATAGGTAAACTGATTTGTCAATGTTTTAACATACATATTCAGAAAGTCTACTTTATTATATAGCAGGCTTTGGGCTTTGACACCCCTTTGCCCAAATTAGCCCATTTTATAGAGCTTTTACTATAATTCATAACCTTCCCCCTCCAAAAACAACAACAACAAACACCAGGATCAGATAGTTTTATTGTTGAATTCTACCATACAGTTAAGGATAAAATTGTAGCAATTTCCCATAATCTCTTCTAGAAATAGAAGCAGAGATAATCCTTTTAAACTCATTGTACTGGTATGAGGCTAGAATTAACCTAATCCCAAAACAAGTCACATATGTTACAAGAAAGGAAAATTATGGACCAATATCACTCATGAACACAGATACAAAATCATCAACAAAATATTAGCAAACTGAGTTAATGAAAAGATCATGAAAGTGTATAAAAAGAGTCATATACCATGATCTGATTTGTTTTAGGTGTGAAATGCTAGTTCAAAATTTGAAAATCAGTCTGTATACTTCACCACATTAACAGGATAAAGAAAAAAAAATCGCATGGCTCTATCAATTGATGCAGAAGAAGCATTATAATTTAACATAATCCAGCACCCATGTATGATATCTCTCAGTAAACTAGGAATAGAGAACTTTCTCAACTTGATCAAGAACATCTATAAAAAATCCATACAATTAACATTATATTTAACTAGAGGCTCAGTGCACCGATTCATGTATCAGTGGGGTCCCTCAGCCTGGCCTGCAAGGATCAGGCCAAAACTGGCTCTCTGACATCTCCCGAGGGGCCCTGGATTGTGAGAGGGTGTAGGCCAGACTGAGGGACCCCCTGGGTGCACGATCAGGGCTGGGGAGGGACCGAGGGAGGTCTCCAGGGTGTGTCCGGCCCATCTCACCCAGTCCCAATCTGCCAGACCCCAACAGCAAGGTAACCTATCGCTTGGAGCGTCTGCCCCCTGGCGGTCAGTATGCATCATAGCGACTGGTTGAACAGGAGAATGTATGGTTGGACACTTAGCATATTAGGCTTTAATTATATAGGCTAATGATAAACCAGATGCTTTATCCCTTAAGATGTCCTTCAATAGATAAAATGATATACAACCTGTGATATACCCATACTATGATTATTATTCCATGATTAAAAAGAAACAAGTCATGGAGCATGGAAAGACATGATTAAATGCACATTGCTATTTGAAAGAAACCAGTCTGAAAGGCTTACATACTTTATGATTCTGACTAAGTGGATCCTGGAAAAGGGAAAACTGCTATAGATGAAGTAAAGGCCAATGATATTCTAAAGTAGCGAAATTATTCTGTGTAATATTATAATGGTAAATCCATGACACCATGCCTTTTCAGAAGAGTGGGTTGCACATAATGACTTTCTTCCAAACAGTACAGTTTGAAAAGTGGAAGAGAAAGTAACTTGAGAGTAGAGAAATCTGATAAAACACTGCCTCAACCAGGAGATCAAAATCAACATCAACAGTGATGAGTCATGTTGATAGTATGTATGTGCCCTTGATGTATGGGATGAAATGACACTTTACATCTGTGGTCTGCTTTCCACAATATGGAAGCCCAGTTTCACCAGGAGTAAAGCATCAGATGAATCTCCATTGGGGAACATTCTACAGAATACCTGACCAGTAACTCCTCTAAACTGTCAAGGTTATGCAAAATAAGGAAAGTCTGAGAAACTGTCACAGCAAGGAGACATGATACTTAAATGTAATATGGTATCCTGGAGGGGATGCTGGGACAGGAAAAGGACATTAGGTAAATACAAGGATAATCTGAATAAAGTAGGGCTTATTTAATAATAATGTATCAACATTGGCTCATTAATAAATGTACCATGCTTTGTTAGATAATAATAGGGAAAACTGCGTGTTTGATATAAGGAAACTCTTAAATTATCATCTCATTTTTTTTTCTAAATCTAAAACTATTTTAAAATAAAATAATTTATTTATTTTTCTTTTATTTATTTATTTATTTATTTATTTATTTATTTAACCCTCACCGGAGGATATTTTGTCCATTGATTTTTAGAGAGAGTGGAAGGGAGAGGAATAGACAGAGAGAAACACCGATGTGAGAGAGACACATCAATTCGTTGTCTCCCACATGCCCCTGACCAGGGCCAGGAACCTGCAACCAAGGTACATATCCTTGACTAGAATTGAAATAGGGACCCTTCAGTCCACAGGCTGATGCTCTATCACTGAATCAAACTGGCTAGGGATAAATTTTTTATTTAAAAATATTTTATTAAATCAACGCAGATGAAAGGAAATACAAAAGCTTTGAATAAAAAAAAAAGATGAAAAAATAACAACAAAAATAAAATAATTACATTAAGTTCATAGGAACTAACACCCCAATGAAAAGGCAGGGATTATTATACTAGGATAAAAAAACAAGACCCATTTATACGTTCTATAAAATGGATGTACTTCGAATATAAAGACACAAATAGATTGAAAGTAAAAAGATAGAAAAATATATGCCATGAAACCTGGAAGCATAAAAAATGTAGAGTGTGTGTATTAGTATCAAATAAAATACACAAGAAGACAAGGAATATTTTCAAAGGTAAAGAAAGATATAATTTAAGTGACATAATAGTTTATTTTGAATGTATGCTAAATTCTACTTTTTTTTTTTAATTGGAGAGTTGGGCTGCATAATTTCTAGAACCCTTCCTCCTCTAAGAACTATGACTCTAGGGCTGGCCAGTGGTAGGTTTGATTTCTAAAAGTGAACATATTTTACTATGATTCTACAAATCCATAAAGGGCTGTTGGATTCACATGGATAAATTCTGATGGGCTCTGTCTGAACAGATTTGTCTATGTAGAAAATAATGCAGAATATTTTGCTTGAATTCAAATGAAATTTGCATTAACCTTTGTAAGTGGGGAAGCATAAAGAAATAGCACAAGAGGTTTGTTGATATACCAGGCCATAAGATTGTTTGCTTATGAAAGCTGTTGAACTATTTATTTGATCCACACCACACACATTTCAGAGGCATTGAACTGAAAGCATAATAGACCCTAGGGTGTGTAGAGAAAGAGAGAGACTTGCATTCAAATGAATGCATTTTGTTTAATGTATGTTTTAGAACCATACTTGAAAAGTACTCTATGAAATTTCAATTTGATTTTGCTGGGTCATTTTCATTTAGAACTTAGTAAAAGGTAAACTGCCTAATGAATATTTAGTATACCTTAGACAGTTCTGCATTTTCAAACCTGCATTAAATTGAAACATCAAAACAAAATATATTATTTTTCAAATTCTTCTTGGTCTTTTCCTTTTGTGCCTCCTAAATAAAGATAGTCTAATAGCTAGAAATAGTGCTATAAAACGAAGAGGGTAATGAGTAGGAAAAGAGAGGTTAGAAAGCTATAATCAATTGTGAGCTTCAATGCAATCATAAACCATGAGAGCTGAATAAGTCCTATCTCTACCTTTGCCCTTTCTTTGTAATAATGCACACAGAGATTTTTAAGTAATATAAGCTTGAGATAAAAACTGCAAAGTTCAATTATCTTAGCAATAAAACATTAGGAAGGAAAAATGGATATGTTTGAATAAGTGATAAGAGTGGAAATATGACAACATAATGACATTTCAGTAACAAAATTAATTTACCTCAGCTATAAGAGGATACATTTTCCTATAGTGATAGCTACTGATTTTTTTGGTTTAGTTTAGCGAATAATAAATCTTCCCTGTTGATGTCTAGTAATTATGTATTCATTTGAATTATGAAAATCATTATCATACTATTTCAGCCTCTGGGGAGATATATATAGTTTTTTCCATCATTCAAACCATTTTCTCCATTTTTTTTGGACCCAGAATGACATATTCATTTGTACATTTTTACAGAAATATATGTGAGTTTAAATTCGATGTGATTCTAATTTTCCCTGTTAAAAAAAAGAGTTAATTTCAAAGTGTGTGTGTGTGCATGTGTACAGGCATGTGTTTACGACTGTGTTCCTGTGTATACAAAATAACCAAGTTATCCCGCTGGGATGTGTAACACTAAAGAACTGAGTTATTAAGTTGAGAAGGAATCGAAAGAGAGCAATGAAAGACTGCAAAATGAGGGCATTTCCCCATAGGGACATTCTTAATTTAAAGCTAAAAAAGGTGGATTGGGGTGGGGCAGAAAAAATGAGAAAAGAATAACATATAGTCTTACTCTGTATGCATAGGATAGAAGGAGTTGGCAAATTATAAAGAATAAAATATTACAGAGACTGTTTTATAGTGAAAACTTAAAATTGAGAGGTAAAACAAGTTGGAAGCAAGTGAAATAATGCCATTTTCTCTTTCTGTATTGTTTGGCTCTACAAATAGGTCCTAAGTCTCTTTGCAATCAGAAGACACTCTCCTAATTGTGAAGATGCAGGACGTATAATTCCTCAAGAGATGTCCTTCCCTGATTTGAAGGCAGTGCCCAAACTTGTTCATTGTGTTGGCAATCAGCGAAGGATGTTTGCAGGGAAATGCAGAGTGTGAATACTGCTAGGGCTTCCCAAGGCCAGTGTTTCTGTGAACTTCATTTTCACTTCTCCCAACATCATCTTATTGGTGAAGTATATAGATAAATTCCACGTATGAAAACTCAAGATTATTTTTAGCCATGAGTTGGTTGAAGCCCCATCCTTCTTCCTGCCAGCTTCTCTCCTGTGTCCAACATGAGAATGGAATCTTGTTTCAATGCAAAGTAACATCATCCGTGGTTCCAACATGTATGGAGGATTGGGGGCAGGCGGCGTGGACAGTTCAGTTGCTGCCTACCCTTCTCACTCCCTCTTATCATTTCGTCATTGAAAATGTGTGCATTCAAACTAATTTCGTCCAGTTTTTTTGGACCTTCCATCTTGAAGTGACCCTGTTGGCAGGTTGGAACCCCTTAAACTTTGGAAGATATTCTGAGCTGCAGTAGTGTGAGTCTACTGTCCCAGAGTTCAGCAGCCTGTGGAAATAAATTAGGTTACGTTCAAATGTATACTCATATGTTGTGTGGTTTGGACATTTGATCCCTGCCCCTCTAAGAAACAACAACAAACCTGGTTATGCAGGACTCAGCACCTGGCAAGGTTCCTCTGTGAAGTATTTCTGTGTGTCCTTGAGCTTGCCTCCTGGGTGCATGAGCAGGTCTGAGCCTGTGGGCTGCAGCACCCACCCATCACCACCTCTGTGCCTCCAGCCTGCAGCCAGCAGAGACTCAGGTGCTCTGCCACTGCATTTCCAGGAGCTCCCCATGTTGCTGGCTGTAGAAACTTAGTTTTGCAAAAATGTTATTATCTTGCTTGCAGTTTTTCAAATTTACATTAGTAGACAACAGCAGCATATATTCCTGAAGTGCTGTTTGTTTTGTCTATCCTAATATGAACTTCTAGATCTTGGGGAATTTCAACCCATGCTATTGAGGGTCATAAATATTTATATGTAAATTTTTTAACTTCAGCATAATTTTGTATTTTTTTATGATGTAGATACAAAAAACAAAACAACAAAACAAAACAACAAAGCCAATATCACCCAAACTACTATTAACTATAATTCATGAAAAAAAAACACACCTGATAAAATGTGTGGTATTTATTTATATTTTACTCTCTGTCTATATACATAACCTTGTATACCATGAATTTTACCTATTTATTCATCCATTTATTGTCTTGAAACCTAAAATGGATTCTGTCTTACATCATCTTTTCTTAGAATATAATGCTGGGCTTAATTTCTCTTGACAAAAAAAAGCTAAAATCACTCTCTTTGTTAATGTCTATAGAAGATGAATTTTGCTGCCAATAGCCATACCTAGATGGGGCCTAATGTTCCCAAATATAATAATGCAGAATTATTCTAAAGTAGCTTTTATTTGGCGAAAGCAACACAAGTTGTGAATTATAAATAACTACTGAGCACAGATTGCTTGTTTGAGCCTCATTTTAGCTCAGTGCACAACTGCTGGTAAAAGCCATGTACCTGAGGCTAAGTTTATAGGTATCAAAGGTGTAAGAAGAGGCAACATGAAAAAAAAATTTAGAAAGCAGAGCTGTCACTTCTGTACAAGTGCCAAAATCTTCTATTGCTTACATCCTAATTTGAGTAAAAGGCTGCTTTCCCCCCTCCATTTAGTGCAGAATCTTTGATCCTTTCCAGATGTTCTCAAGGCCAGAGCCTAAACTAATGCCCCACTTTATTATTTTAAAAATTGTTATAGAATTGACCATCTTACTTTTTTTCTGTAAAGAACACAGGAAAATGTACATAACTCAGAAAGCCTGTAGAATTGAGAAAACAACTCATGACTGCATTATAAATACTAGATTTGCAACTTTTTCCAAGTGGAGGGATTGAGTAAAATGCCCCTGTTTGGTGGCTATAATCCAGTGCTGTGGAGCTACATAGAAACTGATCATTTCACCATGACAACCACCAGTGCTCAAATCAGTTTTTAAAAGCTAGATGCTTTCTATTTTTAAAAAGTGCATATTTATTTGAAAGAAGGAACAAGTATTCTACCATTGTCATGCTACTCTTCTCCTTTCTCGCTCAGCTAAGTTAGATGTTGATTTTGTGAAGAGCAGGGCCATTTTTATTCCAAGACTCAGATTTGTGCAGGCTCTCTTCCTGATTGGACATCCTTCATCCATTCATGCGCACCCCGGGGTTGGCTTTAACATCTGCCCTCCAGACCCGGGGCAGGCCTTGCTTGCTCTGTGGAGCCTGTCTTATGTAAAGTCATAGAGCAATAGAGCAGGGAGATCATTCTAGCTCATATTACAGATGAGGAAACTGAGACATGAAGCTGTTAAGCAGCTTGCCTGAGGTCTTCCAGCTGGTTAGTGTGAAAGTTGAGATGGAGCTTGAGTCTCTTACAGGGCGGGCCACTAGATTTCCTTTCCCACTCTGGCATTGCCTTTCTCTGGGTTCTCAGTCTAGTACATATTTAACACTCAGTTGTGTACTGCCGGTTAGCACTTCCTAAGTCTTTCTTGTTTCTGAACCTTGTGTTGAATGCTGACTGCATAGTAGGTGCTCCGCACAGATGAGTTAATTGATTGGCATTGGTACACGCTGATGTGGATTATACCCCCTGGAAGAGCCTTCTCATGACATCAGAATGCAGAATCACATTAATATTTTCTACTTTCATGATCAGGTTCTTGAAAATATTCCACAGATCAGTTGTAAGCATGCCTATTTACCAAAATCAATTCGTTTCATATCAGTTTCCAACTTCTAACACCAAAATCACTAAAATTAAAAAAGGAATGGAACCATATGATATTCTACTGGGAAAAAATATCATTTTTCACCACTGGAAAAGGTAAGGAATGAGAAACTAGCTCATTGTGTTTTTTCCATATTCAATGCTAAGCAGTTGGCATGAAAACTGAAAATTTCAGCCAATTATCTGGATATTTTAGTTTCTTATAAAAATGGTATATAGAAGGTATCTGGAATTCTATCATTGCTTAGTTGTCAGTCAAAAAGTCATTGTTATACATAAATATGATGTCATATCAATGCATAATAAACCCTTCTGTCAATCAAAAGTATTCTTATGTATAGACTTTGTGTCAGACATTTTAGGCTTCCCATTGAGATATGAAGTGCATGCAAATTAAGGAAAATTTAAAGATGGCATGGCCACAGGCAAATATATTTAATAGAGTTAGACTTTACAGGAAAATTGACACTTAAGCAAAACCACAAAATGCAGTGAGTAAATACAGTTTTCTAAACAAAGAAGCCAGCTTCTGAAGAAGGAAAGAGAAATATAATTTTTTTATAGTTCCCATTTAGAAAATCCTCTCATTAAGATTCTACAATCGGGAAATGGAAAATAGTCAGAGATACAAGATAGTAAGGAAAATTTCTTACCTCATTTTCCGTACTTTCTAATGATTTTAACAAAACTTTAGTTTAATACAGCTAATTTCAGAAGAATTAATTATTTGCCAAGTTAATTTCTATTTAATGATTTAAAAAGGACTTATATCTGAAATGAAAAAAAAAATTAGTTCCATTTCTCTTCCTCATTAATAGTAAAAATTTATTTCACTAGGGGCGTCTGCTACATGGAGCAAGACCCCTGAACAATAAGGATTAGGTGTCTGATTTTCTCTCATCTTCCCCTTAACACCTCTCTTATGGTGTGCTACTATTTTCCCTGCTGTGGGTAATAAAGTATCAAGTAGGAGTGAACCATAATGTAAACTATGGACTTTGGCTGAAGATGATGTGTCAATGTAGATGCATCAGTTGTAACAATGGACTACTCTGGTGGGAAATGTTGAAATGAGAAAGGCTACTTATGTGTGGAACACAGGGCATATGGAAATCTCTGTACCTTCCTCTAAAATTTGCTATGAATCTAAAATGGCTCTAAAAAATAAACTCTTTAAAAAAAGGAATCAAGGTAAGAGGCATAAGACCAATGGTATAGACCAGTGGTCGGCAAACTCATTAGTCAACAGAGCTAAATATCAACAGAACAACCATTGAAATTTCTTTTGAGAGCCAATTTTTTTAAACTTAAACTATATAGGTAGGTACATTGTTATTAACTTAATTAGGGTACTCCTAAGGCTTAGGAAGAGCCACACTCAAGGGGCCAAAGAGCCATATGTGGCTCGTGAGCCGCAGTTTGCCGACCACGGGTATAGACTCACATCCTGTCTAACCCAAGTAGCTTCAAAATATCCCATGTAGGTGTTGGCCTAAATATGATGCTTATGCAATTAAGTATGTGCCTCTAGGCAAGTCATTTAACCCCTCTGACTCAGGTTCTTCATCTATAAACATAAGATTCATTCATAATAAATATATATTGAGTACCTCCTCCGTACTAAATACTAAGATAGAACAATGACCTAGATTATGATTTAATCTAGAGGGGAGGCAGACTTTAATAAATCCCTGGTTTACTATGTAATTACAGGTGGGATAAATGCTCTGAAGAAATTCATTTGAGAAAATATAGCAGGGAAATCTAATATAGTCAAAGGCAGAGTTAAAGGTAGATGGATGGATAGTCCAGGTAATAAAACCCGGCAATTACAAATGGTTTCAGAGAGGCTCACTATGATAATTGGAAAGTGCCTTGCAAAGTATAAATAGTTACATTTGATCTTGTGTTATTAATTTGGGGGCATTTGATTATGGAGTATTAGCAACTTGCTCAACAAATTAATATCACAGATGCTACAAAAATATGTGTTGGATGGACTCCTTTTATAGACCCTTTCTCAGCCTGAATTTAGTCCAAAAATGAAGTCATGTGATGCTAAACATAAGTTATAAAGTCCAAGCAGGCAGGTGTCATGCGTGTCTTGCTCACCTGGCATATAGAAGATACTAAATAAATGTAGTAATGATGGAATGAACACGTAGACTTTAATAGTTTCATTTCACAGATGTAAAAGCTAAGGACAAGAAAAAGTACTTTGCTCAAGGTTACAGGCTACAAAATAGCACAGTTAAAACTTGAACCCAGGATTCTTAGCTCTTAATCAATTATAGTAAAATTTGTGAAGATAAAATAAAATATATGGTATCTGTTGGTTAGTGACATAGTGGATATTACCAACAATAGCCTCTATAGGAGATTTTGTTTTCCTCTCAGGAAAAAAGTATCAACTTTGCAGTAACATATTGTGTGTTGCTTGTCCTTTGCAGCAGGCTGAGATTAAATTTCTTCCATATCGATTACCTGCTCACCCCTCACAGAGGTTAGAGTAGAATTCAGTAACTAAGAAAAGTATGGGGCATGGGTACCAATTACTGTCAGTTAGTGTTAAATGCTTTGTAATGGTCAAAAGAATGGGAATAAGAGGAATATCATTTTCTCATGCAAAGCAGAAAGGGTTTGGGGAGAAAATTCATTCTCATAACAGAGAGTTGTATGTGTTTTTTAATGTAGATACTTAAGGGGTAAAACAGCTGCAACTAAGAATAGAATCCCCTATTGCATAGCAAGTTACCCTGAAACTTAAAGGCTTAAAGCTACAATAGGCAGGCAGTACAGCAGAGCAATGAAGGGTGAACTTACCATCAGAGGGATACTTATTCAAGCCCTGGCTCTGCACCTTTTAACTTACAAGATCTTGGATAAGCTGCTCTCCTCATGCTAAAAGGGAATAATCACAGCAACACACACACACACACACACACACACACACACACACACACACACAGTAAATAATGATCTTACAGAGATTCTCTGGTCTACAAACACTTATTGCTCAGGAAGTCAGGAGTGGCTTAACTGTGCGGTTCTGGCTTTGGGTCACATGAGTTAGTAGTCCAGGCAGCCATGTGGCTGCAGTCATCCAAAGGTTTGCCTAGAGCTAGGGAATCCACTTCCAACATGGCCGACTCACATGCCTGGCACCTGCTCTTGGTAGAGGCCTTAGTTCCTCACCACGTGGACCTCTCAGTAGGGCTGAGTAAGGGTCTTTATGGCACAACTGGCATTCCCCAAAGTGAATAATTCTTAAGGAGGCAAGGTGGGAGACACAATGTCTTTCATGATCTAATCCCAGAAGCCACACTCCATCCTTCCTGAGATATTAGACATTTTTCAATGTGGAAGAGGACTACACAAAAGCATATAGCAGGAGACAGGACTCATTTGGAGCCATATTAGAGCCTGTCCACCAGATCACCCTGGACCACACACTCTTCCAGGAAAGCAAGTAGACACAGAGATCAGAACGCAAGGAAATGGTCTGCACTACCTAACTAATGAATGACACGTCATGCAATTCTGCATACCAGCTCTCCATATGAAGAAAACCCCTATGGTTTTTCTATACTTTTGATAAAGTAAAGAAGCTATTAAAATTTCTCAACTAAGGATCAGAGAAGCCAAAAACAAACATAATATAAGGAAGCATGAGATGCAGGAAAACATTCTCTCCTAGTATCAGCAGACTTACTAGTATATTATGTGTGAGATTTGAGGTAATTGGTACCCAGAAGGAACCACATATGCTGGCTGAATTGTTCTGAAAAATATCTCCATCCTGCTGACCAACTCACAGAGAGATGCCGATAACCCAGTCAGAGGAGGTCACAAAGTTTCACTTGCTAGATAGAGAAAACAAGTTCCATTAAGGAGGCAGAGGGACAGAGAGATGTAAGAATTTTGTAACTCACCCAGAGATCCCTGAAGCTACTCACCACCAAACCAAACAATAAGAGCAACCCCATCACACAAGGCAAAGGATTTAGACCATTTGAGACCAATTCACCATTCACTGCCTCTGTGGGAAACTTGATTTAATCCCAAAGATGGGCATTTCTTACTGTCCTGAGGAAGTATACATTCGCACAGCTCCCAGCCAAAAATGAAATGTGCTTCGAAGTAGGTCAGAGCCAAATGACAGCTCTCAGGAGCTTTGCAGTGCACCATGCATGCAAAAGAATAAAAACAAAGCTGCTTACAGAAGTCTCAATTTTCAGGTTTTAGAATGAATTCTTTAGCTGGAATGAAGTACAGAATAATCCTTCGCACGTACTGAAGTATTGAATTAACCATTTTGGACCTGCATTATATCCTCAAGCTGGATGTTCCTTCGTCACCCATCTATTTTTTTGAGAACTTGCATTCATGATACTAATGAAGACACTATTATTATCAAGTATTTCATAGATTTTTGTCACAATGTTTTCCTGATGATTAATCTGAACATACTCATTTCTCCAAGCTGTTCCCTGCTGCCTGACGTAACAGTTCTTGACCACAGATTAATTTGGGGCATCTGTACATTTGATACTAAAAATAGGTCAGGTTATAAACAATAGGGAGGTAGATAGATGTGCTTTTTTTTTTTTTTTTTTTTGTGAGTCTAACTAAAGGTTATCAATTTTGTTTATCTTTTTAAAAAATATATTTTATTTTATTTTATTTTTTTTTTATTGCTTAAAGTATTACAAAGGGTATTACATATGTATCCATTTTATCCCCCCGCCCTAGACAGTCCCCTAGCCTCCCCTATCACCCAGTGTCTTATGTCCATTGGTTATGCTTATATGCATGCATACAAGTCCTTTAGTTGATCTCTTACCCCCCTACCTCCTGCCCCCCAACCCTCCCCGGCCTTCCCGCTGCAGCTCGACAATCTGTTTGAGGCAGCTCTGCCTCTGTATCTATTGTTGTTCAAAAGTTTATAATGGTCTCTATTGTCCACGAATGAGTGAGATCATGTGGTATTTTTCCTTTATTGACTGGCTTATTTCACTTAGCATAATGCTCTCCAGTTCCATCCATGACGTTGCAAATGGTAAGAGTTCCTTCCTTTTTAGAGCAGCATAGTATTCCATCGTGTAGATGTACCACAGTTTTCTAATCCATTCATCTACTGATGGGCACTTAGGCTGTTTCCAGATCTTAGCTATGGTGAATTGTGCTGCTATGAACATAGGGGTGCATATATCCTTTCTGATTGGTGTTTCTGGTTTCTTGGGATATATTCCTAGAAGTGGGATCACAGGGTCAAATGGGAGTTCCATTTTCAGTTTTTTAAGGAAACTCCATACTGTCTTCCATAGTGGCTGCACCAGTCTGCATTCCCACCAGCAGTGCACAAGTGTTCCTTTTTCTCCACATCCTCTCCAGCACTTGTCGTTTGTTGATTTGTTGATGATAGCCAGTCTGACAGGTGTGAGATGGTACCTCATTGCTGTTTTGATTTGCATCTCTCAGATGATTAGTGACTTTGAGCATGTTTTCATATGTCTCTTGGCTTTCTGGATGTCCTCTTTTGAAAGGTGTCTATTTAGGTCCTTTGCCCATTTTTTGATTGGATTGTTTATCTTTCTTTTGTTAAGTTGTATGAGTTCCCTATAAATTTTGGAGATTAGGCCCTTATCAGATATGTCATTGGCAAATATGTTTTCCCACACAGTGGGTTTTCTCGTTGTTTTGTTGATGGTTTCTTTTGCTGTGCAGAAGCTTTTTATTTTGATGTAGTCCCATTTGTTCATTTTTTCTTTAGTTTCAAGTGCCCTAGGAGCTGTATCAGTGAAGAAATTGCTTCGGCATATGTCTGAGATTTTGTTGCCTTTGGATTCTTCTAGAATTTTTATGGTATCCTGTCGTACATTTAAGTCCTTTATCCATTTTGAGTTTATTTTTGTGTATGGTGTAAGTTGGTGGTCTAGTTTCATTTTCTTGCATATATCTGTCCAATTTTCCCAACACCATTTATTGAAGAGACTATCTTGGCTCCATTGTATGTTCTTGCCTCCTTTGTCAAATATTAATTGAGCATATTGGTTCGGGCCAATTTCTGGGCTCTCTATTCTATTCCATTGATCTATATGCCTATTCTTGTGCCAGTACCAGGCAGTTTTGAGAACAGTGGCTTTGTAATACAACTTGATATCTGGTATTGAGATCCCACCTACTTTGTTCTTTTTCAGGATTGCTGCAGCTATTCGGGGTCTTTTTTTATTCCAGATGAATTTTTGGAGAGTTCGTTCTAGATCTCTGAAGTATGCTGTTGGTACTTTAATGGGAAGTGCGTTGAATTTATAGATTGTTTTGGGTAGTATGGACATTTTGATGATGTTGATTCTACCAATCCATGAACATGGTATGTTCTTCCATCTGTTTATGTGTTCCTCTATGTCTTTTTTCAACGTCCTGTAGTTTTCTGAGTAGAGGTCTTTTACCTCTTTAGTTAAGTTTATTCCTAGGTAGCTTAGTTTTTTCGGTGCAATGGTAAACGGTATTGTTTTTATAATCTCTCTTTCTGAAAGTTCACTATTGGTGTATAGAAATGCCTCAGATTTCTTGGGGTTAATTTTGTATCCTGCTACATTGCCAAATTCATGTATTAAGTCTAGTAGCTTTTTGATGGAATCTCTAGGGTTTTGTATGTATAATATCATGTCGTCTGCAAATAAGGACAGTTTTACTTCCTCTTTTCCAATTTGGATGCCTTTTATTTCTTCTTCTTGCCGAATTGCAATGGCTAACACTTCCAGTACTATGTTGAACAGGAGTGGTGAGAGGGGGCATCCCTGTCTTGTTCCTGTTCTTAGGGGAAATGGTGTTAGTTTTGGTCCGTTGAGTATGATGTTGGCTGTGGGCCTGTCATATATGGCTTTTATTATGTTGAGGTATGATCCTTCTACTCCCACCTTGCTGAGAGTTTTTATCAAAAATGGGTGTTGAATTTTGTCAAATGCTTTTTCTGCATCAATTGATATGACCATGTGGTTTTTTTCTTTCAATTTGTTTATGTGATGTATCACGTTTATTGATTTGCGGATATTGTACCATCCTTGCATCCCTGGGATAAATCCTACTTGGTCATGGTGTATGATCTTTCTGATGTACTGCTGGATCCGATTTGCTAAGATTTTGTTGAGGATTTTGGCATCTATGTTCATGAGGGATATTGGCCTGTAATTCTCTTTCATTGTGTTGTCTTTACCTGGTTTTGGTATTAGGGTGATGCTGGCTTCATAGAATGAGCTTGGAAGTGTTCCTTCCTCTTGAATTTTTTGTAGTAGTCTGAGGAGGATAGGTTTTAGTTCTTCCTTGAATGTTTGGTAAAACTCCCCTGTGAAGCCGTCTGGTCCTGGGCTTTTGTTTGATGGAAGCTTTTTGATGACTGCTTCAATTTCTTCCATAGTTATTGGCCTGTTGAGATTTTTAGATTCTTCCTGATTGAGTTTTGGAATGCTGTATTTTTCTAGGAATTTGTCCATTTCCTCCAGGTTGTCTAGTTTGTTGGAGTAAAGCTGTCCATAGTATTTTTTAACAATCATTTGTATTTCTGTGGGGTCTGTTGTTATTTCGCCTCTATCGTTTCTGATTTTATTTATTTGGGTCCTCTCTCTCTGCTTCTTGGTGAGTCTGGCTAGAGGTTTATCAATCTTGTTTATCCTTTCAAAGAACCAGCTCTTGGTTTCATTGATTTTCTGTATTGTTTTTTTGGTCTCTATGTCATTTATTTCTGCTCTAATCTTTATTATCTCCTTCCTTCTGCTCACTCTGGGGTTTTCTTGTTGCTCTCTTTCTAATTCTTTGAGTTGTAGAGTTAGATGATTTACTACCATTTTTTCTTGTTTTTTGAGATAGGCCTGTAGAGCTATAAACTTCCCTCTCAGGACTGCTTTCAATGTGTCCCATAGGTTTTGGATTGTTGTGTTTTCATTGTCATTAGTTTCCAGGATGTTTTTAATTTCTTCTTTGATCTCATTGGTAACCCAATCAATATTTAATAGCATGCTATTCAGCTTCCAGGTGTTTGGGTATTTTGGGTTGTTTTTATTGTAGTTTATTTCTAATATTATGCCATCGTGGTCTGCGAATACGCTTTTTATGATTTCAATCTTCTTGAATTTGGGGATACTTTGCTTGTGACCCAATATGTGGTCTATTTTTGAATATGTCCCATGAGCACCTGAGAAGAACGTATATTCTCTGGCTTTGGGGTGAAGTGTTCTGAAGATGTCTATTAAGTCCATCTGATCTAGTGAGTCATTTAGGATTGCTGTATCTTTGCTGATTGTTTGTCTATAGGACTTATCCAGTGCTGTCAATGGTGTATTAAAGTCCCCTACTATGATTGTATTGTTGTCGATCTCTCCTTTGATATTTTCCAGGAGTTTTTTTATGAATTTGGGTGCTCCTACATTGGGTGCATATATGTTTACCAGGGTTATATCTTCTTGTTGTATTGATCCCTTTAGTATTATGAAGTGGCCTTCCTTATCTCTTGTTAAGGCCTTCACTTTGAGGTCTATTTTGTCCGATATAAGTATTGCTACCCCAGCTTTCTTTTCCTTTCCATTTGCCTGAAAGATATTTTTCCATCCTTTCACTTTCAGTCTGTGTGAGTCCCTTCTAATGAGGTGGGTTTCTTGTAGACAGCAGATGTATGGGTCATGTTTTTTTATCCATTCAGCCACTCGATGTCTTTTGGTTGGAGCATTTAGTCCGTTTACGTTTAAAGTTATTATTGAAAGGTACTTGTTTGTAGCCATTTCTTTTTGTGTGTGTGTGTGGCTGTTTTCTTTCTGAGCTTTTTATTTCTTCTTTTTATACCAGTCCCTTTAGCATTCCTTGCATTGCTGGCTTGGTGGTGACAAACTCCCTTAGTCTTTTTTTGTCTGTGAAGCTTCTTATTTCCCCTTCAAGTTTGAATGATAGCCTTGCTGGATAGAGTATTCTTGGATTCAGTCCTTTGCTTTGCATCACTTTGTAAATTTCAGTCCATTCTTTTCTGGCCTGATGTGTTTCTATTGAGAAGTCATTTGACAATCTAATGGGAGATCCCTTGTATGTAACTTTCCGTCTCTCTCTTGCAGCCTGTAAGATTCTCTCTTTGTCCTGAACATTTGCCATGGTGATTATGATGTGTCTTGGTGTGGGTCTTTTCGGGTTCACCTTGTTTGGGACTCTCTGGGCTTGTGTGACTTTTTTCTTCCCCACCTCAGGAAAGTTTTCTGATATTATTTCTTCGAGTAGGTTTTCTAATTCTTGTTCATCCTTCTGTTGTTCTGGTACTCCTATTATTCGTATGTTGTTTCGCTTCATGTTGTCCCAAAGCTCCCTTAGGCTCTCCTCCTGTCTTTTAATTTTTTTCTCCAATTGCAGTACATTTTGGGTGTGTTTTGCTTCCTTGTCTTCTAATTCACTTATTCGGTCCTCCGCTTCTCCTAGTCTACTGTTGATACTTTCAATGGAGTTTTTCATTGCAGCTATATCACTCTTCATTTCTTCTTGGGTCTTACTTAGGTTGTTGATTTTTTCATCTGTTTCTTCTAGCTTCTTCCATATGTTATCGATTTTTTCATCTGTTTCTTCTAGCTTCTTCCATATGTTATCGATTTTTTCATCTGTTTCTTCTTGCTTCTTGCAGAGGTTGTCGATTTTTTCCTCCATCCGGTTTATGCACTCTAGGATCCTTATTCTGAATTCTTTATCTGTCATGTTGCATGCCTCTGTATTACTTAGCTGCTTTTCTGGAGAGTCCTCCTTCTCTTTCCTTTGGGGGTTTCTTTGTCTACCCATGTTTGATCTCACTGACATATCTAGACGTTGAGTTGTTCAGTGGTTGCTCCCTTGGTGGCAGTGACTCCTTGGTCTGTGGTTGCTCTTCGGGCGGTTGCGGTAGCAGCTGCTCTTCAGTTGGCAGCAGCTCCTCTGGTGGGTGCTGTTCACAGCTGTGGTGGCTCTTCCGGCTGGTGGGGCGAGGTTTCACGTACAGCTGCTGTTCCTCAGCAGAGGATGAGGTGCTCAGGAGGTTGCTGTTGCTTGGATCTGCTGCGTTGATTTAAAGGCACAAAATACAACACAACAAGGCACCACGTACCAGGCACTATACACAAATATATTCACGATATTAATAACCCCAATTAAAGGTGACCACCTGAATTAAGAGAATTAGGGGATAAGGAAGAAGGAAGAGAAAAAGATAAAAGAGAAAAAGGAAAAGAAAAGTAGGGACCAAAAAAAGGGAGTGCAAAAATGAAATTGGGAAAAAGGAAGGGGGAAAATAAAAGCGAGAAAAGAAAAGGAAAAAAAAAAAAAAAAAGAGCGAAAAGAGAGAATGAAGTGGAAGAGGGAAGAGACTTTTTATATGAGGAGAATACTCCTATAGAACAGCCATTAATCCCAACAAATTCCAGCAACAGCTCCCTGGATATGAATGCAAACTAGAAACAACCAATAATATAACGATGAAAATAGAATGGTGAACACTAATCCCAAAATAAAATAAAGAAAAAATAAAATGGCACTTTAAAAAATGGTAAAATGCTAGCAGTAATAATACTGGTTAAAAATAAGAAGGTAGTAATTAAAAGGGTAAAATCAGGTGATGGAAAAAGAAGAAAAGAAAGAGAAAAAAAAAAAAAAAGAACAGAAAAAAAAAGAATGAAAAAAAAATTGGTTTCTTAGTTAAAAAGTGAAAAAAAAAAAAAATTGCAGTAGTGAAGGTCCTTCGTTTCTTCTATTCTTCAGTGTGGCTCGCCTTAGACCTTCCAGGTATTCAGGAGAGTGTTGAGTTTCCCTGCGATATACTGTTCCTCTGTGTTGTAAACCACAGTCCTTATTTTAAAGCATGCCGCATTTATTTCCCAGACTGCCTTATTTTGTGTTTAGCAAAGAGTCAGTTTGTGGGTCAGCCTCTGGGTGGCAGTGTTCTGGGGTTGGCCTCTGAGGCTATAGGGCCTCTCTGTCCAGTGGAAGTTCACTGCCCAGAGCTGACTGCGTAATAGTTAGTTACCGGCGCTGTGTTGTTGCTGGGATTGAAAATCCCCCTATAGGCCAGACCCTGTTAACTCCCAGGGACTGATCAGGTTATCTTAATCCTTGATCTTGTACAGGGTGGAATCTGGGTGTGGCTGTGCTCCTTGCCTGGGGGCTGGGGGGAGGAGACTCCCTCTCAGGAGCGGGTGGCTGCCCCAGTCCGGGGCTCTGGGGTGTCTCAGCACTCAATTCACTACCACCTCTCCCGGCTCCCCCTCTTTCCCCAGTCTCTCCCCAGATTCCACTCCCCAGCACACTCTCCCTCTCTTCAGCACAGGTGAGTGTCTGTATCCGAAATGTCCCATGAACAGGATTCAGTGAAAACAAACAAACAAATGCCGGCCGCGGAAACGGGGAAGGCTTGGTTTCTGTAAGCTTCTTCTCTTACCGGGACTGCATGGTCAGGTCAGCTCTTCAGGCTGCCCCCTTTAGGCTCAGTCCTCTGTGATCACAGAACCCAGCTCTCAATTTCCCTGGCGGCGCCAGGAATCCTGCGGTTCTCCTTTCCCCCGTCAGGGGCTGTGCCTGTCCCAAGGGACGCGGCTGTCTGCCACGCGGTCTCCCTCCGACTCCGATGTGCTTTCTTAAATGGTAAGAAAGGGGCTACACTTAATCGTAAGTTTAGGTGAGCGATTCCCGTGTAATTTTTACCCATTGAAGAATATCACACTGGAATAGAGATGGAGAGTCCTTGGCCTACAGAAAAAAAGTAGCTCTTCCTACACAACTTCCACAATTTGGATCTGCCTTTGTGAACCATGTCTACTCAGGCTCCTCTCATTCATTGCTCCTGTACATGCCTCCACGCTTTCCCACTTCCAGGCCTTTGCTCATATTTTCTTCAACTCTTCTGATTAACAGTATCTGGCTAATCCTGGCGATTTTTAAAAGCTTAGATGCTACCTCCTCCGTGAATGTCAAGTCCAGCAGGCCAAGCTCTCTCCTTGGAACTCTTAAAAATGTCTTTCATTTGCACTCATCATTTTATCGTATGGTTTGTGACACAGGGAAGGTTTAGATAAAGTGCTCTCTCAACACTGTCCTATGGTGGAAGGTCCTTAGAGGTCCAGAAATCCTTTCTTTTTTTTTAAAAAAAAAATATTTTAATTGATTTTAGAGAGGAAGGGAGAGGGAGAGAGAGCTACAAATACCAATGATGAGAGAGAATCACTGATTGGCTGCCTCCTGCATGTCCCCTACCGAGGATTGAGCTTGCAAACCAGGCATATGCCCTGACCTGGAGTTGAACCGTGATCTCCTGGTTCATAGGTCAACAATCAACTACTGAGCCACGTGGGCTGGGCCAGAAATCCTTCCTTTTGAACAGATGGAGAATATGGCTCATCTTTTCCTGCTTCAAATCAGTGAAAGAGTTGGGCTGAATTCAAGGTGTCAGGTAGAATAGCTTCATTGCCCACTGAAATGAGTTTCCGTGTACACATTTCTTCCATCGGGATTCGTTTGCACCATACTTGCTGGGTGGCCAGCCATTGGCCATACACATTATTGAGAGCACCGGTGCTCTTCACTTGTTAAAGATCAAGCATAATTTACGTTTATTTTTATTTTTTTTTAATTTTTTTAAAATATATTTTTTCTATTGATTTTTTACAGAGAGGAAGGGAGAGAGATAGAGAGTTAGAAACATCGATGAGAGAGAAACATCGATCAGCCGCCTCCTGCACATCTCCCACTGGGGATGTGCCCGCAACCCAGGTACATGCCCTTGACCGGAATCGAACCCCGGACCCTTCAGTCCGCAGGCCGATGCTCTATCCACTGAGCCTAACCGGTTTCGGCGCGTTTATTTTTAGATGAAAATAATAAAATAAGTGCCTACAGGTGGAAATTCCAATAATTTGCTCTTGCACTCTACTTTGGAGACTACTGCTTTATATAATTTTCCACATTATTTGGCATTTTTAACATGCTAGTCACTTCTATTTGTGTTTTCAAGTGACCTGAGGGGAGGAACGGAGGGAGGGTGAGGAGAAACAGCTAAAATAGCTCAACACCTGAACTTGCTCATACTGCTCTTTCTCAAGTTCATGCTTCTGCACCAGTTGGTTCAATCTGGACAGAACCCTGGGAAATGAGCAGGCCTATAGAATAATTTCTCCATGTTGTGCTTCATGTTTCAGAGCAGCTATTTTCAACTAGTTCCATAGAGTGCTGCTACTGGCAACTGTTAAATTACACAGGAATCTGACTTCACACTGTTTATTGAAGAAATGCTGGAGCATATTAAGTGAAGTTTTATTGTGCTTGTGTATTTCTCAAATGCAGCTGCAAATCTAAGTGCCTTCATTTGTGTGAACAAGTTGACATAGCATTTATAATATATAAGCCTTTAAAATATATTTTATATTTTCAAATAACCTATGAAAACAAGGTAAAGTGACAGTTCACTTTGATGTTTGGGAAAAGAAACAGAAACTAGAAATAAAATAAAAAGTCTTGATGTAGAAAATGTTTATAATCTACACTGTAGCCAGTGCAAGATTGTAGGAATACACTATGTCTAAAATATATGCTTTGCGGAGTAATGTTAAGAACTAAGAAAATCTAATCTCCTTATTTGAGAAAACCAGCACTTAATTTCCTGTGGGTTCTCCCTTTTCTATTCTTGAGAATTACAAATCTCCAAGCTTTATCTGTTCCATAGCTTCCCTAGTGCTTTCTTCTTGGATTTACATTCCATTCAAGTGCTGATTACATTAAATAATAATGTTAATTCTCAGTAGTTATTAGTTAAAATTAGCTAAATTATTTGAAATCTCCCTATCATGACAAAAATACAATTTAAAATACTTTGTTGCTTCTCTGGCAAGGGAGCATCATTATTATAATCACCATCTCCTAAAGATAGCATTTATTACTTCTATATGGAGAGCATTTGCCAGGCCCACCTTTAGTGAGGGTACAATATAAGGATATAGAGGTGGCAGCCATTTACATCTCTCCCCACTCCCATAGGTTTACTACTAGGACAAATGATAGAATTTGCTTCACAATGGAGTGTATGCATCACTGAAAGACAAAAGCTTGCTAGGTATAGCCTGAATATCCTTTTAAAAACACATGAAAGGGTGAACTGTGGATTTTCCTATTTTTCCTACTAAGCTGCACACTATAATAAAGTGTGTGCTGTAAGCTTTATTTTAATACACAGTAAGTATGTATTTCAGATATTGGATTATTTAAAGGAAAAATAACAGTTTTCCAAAGCATGGATTCCAAAGGGCATAATTAAAATTTAAAAACACTTTGGGCTAATTTTAATATTTCAGGCTTTAAAAAAAGTAAATGAGGAGCTAATAGTTAGGAAGATACTCATTTGGCTGCTCAGAAAGCTGTGTCTGGGTTCTGGGACCCCTCAAGTACAGCAGCAGCTGCGCCCATAGATGATCCTGCACCCATTCCAAGAAGTGCCTGGCTGGAAGCGGGAGATTCATGTTCCCCAACTACCTGCGCCAAATGCAGGGAGAGGCATTGTTGAGACTTGCAATTCTTCTCCTTGGGTTTGCCATGGATGCTGTGGCTATAGTTCAACAATAAAGTATCATGAAACTGTTAGGAGAACTTCATCTTTTCATAATTCTGTGGTGTATTAGAACCTTGTACTCATTCCAAACACTACAAAATGCAAGACTTTTCCAATTTTTATTCTCCTTGGATTTGAAAAATAATCTTCCCAAGCCAATTTTTTTCCTAGACTGAGAGAAAGAAACTGTATTTCCTGAAAAGCCTAATGAACATTGAGGAGACATAAAAGAAGAGTTGTTTTATTCATCACTAATGGACATATTTTGGAAGTAAACAGTATAATGTAAGACAACTGTAAAAATACCCCTGCCTAAATTTTTAGGAGAAATGGCAGAATTAAAATCAAAGGAGAGACAATTAAATCAAAGAGTAAGAGATGAAGGTAAACTTTAAGTCTGGGTGGAATTAAAAGCTAGACATTATAGGAAAGATACCAAAAAGCCACACTGCCACAAAAAGTCCCTCCTTTCTCTGACACAATGCTGAAATTCCACCATGACACACACACACACACACACACACACACACACACACACACACCACATTACGTTATGATTTTTACTAAGAACTCTTTTGTCAGTCTCAGATTTTTCCTCTTCCCAAATTGAAATATCTAAGAGTCCCCATCAAGTTACATTGTTATTAGCATCAAATATACAATTGGAACTCAGGTCTCCTTTCTGCTACCCCAGTGCTATTTACCTGATAAGTATCTTTCTCAAAGTGGAATTTTTAATTCAATGCTAACCTTAAAAATAAGAATATTCTTGATCATTTTAGTGCCGTATTTGTCTAGAGCTGATGCGAAGTGGTTCAACTTTAATTATCTTGGACTGAAACAGATAGGAACTTAATGCACCCCATGTGATACCCAAATGAGGTGAGGGAGAGCACTGTGCAAGGAAAATTTCCCAGAGCTTTGAATACTAGCAATGATGGGCTCATTGCTCAACTACTTGGCACATGGCAGCATAAGAATGCCAGCATTGCAGTGCCCTCGGTGGTCCCGGATCTGTCTCTTGCTTCAATAGTGTTTGGACGGAACAGACCCAGGGACGCCCCTTCTTTCAGCCCCTGGCCACTCTCCTGCATCTTATCCAGTCACCACCCCCAAAACCACCTCTGGGACCAGCCAACACACCATTTTTCTTCTACCTTAACTCTTTATTGGGAGCTCAACCATGAGCTCCCAAATTTGTCAGAATTATTCCACCGAGTTTGAGGCTGCGGTCAACCTCCTGGCCAACCTGAATCTGTGGGCCTCCCACACCTACCTCTCTCCGGGCTTCTATTTCCACCATGACAATGTAGCTCGCGAGGGCGTGGGCCACTTCTGTGAGTTGGCAGAGAAGAAGCCCGAGGGCGCTGAGCATTCTTAAAGTTGCAAACCAGCGTGGTGGTCACATTCTCTCCTAGGACATGCTGAAGCCTTCCCAAGATGAGTGGGCAAAACTCAGGACGCCAGGGAAGCCACCCTGGCCTTGGAGAGGAACCTGCCCCAGACCTTTTCGGAGCTGCAGGCCCTGGGTTCTACCCGTGCAGATCCTCATCTCTGTAACTTCCTGGAGAACCACTTCCTGGGTGAGGAGGTGAAACTCATCAAGATGAGGGGCGACACCTGACTGACATCTGCAGGCTGGGCTGGGTGAGTATCTCTTTGAAAGCCTCACCCTCAAGGACAACTAGGAGCCCAGAGGCCTTTGAGGGGCCCCTCTGCATCCCCTGGTGTCTGGCTTTTACCTAAGTCTCTTCCCAAAACTACTAGCCATTCTTTTAACTACCCTGAAGCCCTCTCCCATGCATGGGACCAAATGAAACAATAAAGTTTTTTGCAGGAAAAAAAAAGAATGCCAGTGTTCACCAGCACCAAATTTATAAGGTTAGTGTTCACTTAGTTTAGGCAAAATATTATCACATTAAATTAATTGGGATATTTAGGTCTCATTGGCTTTATAGATTTGATTACTTTGTAAATGTTATTTCATGGTTGTATAAAACTTTTGAGCATTTAGGGGTCTGAGAGATTCTTTTGAAGACAAAACATTGCTCAAGCTTTCAAGTTTAGCAAATTCAGTCCTTTACCATCCTGAGACATCCATTCTATTATGTCCACCCCTACTCTCATTTGTAATCTGGATCACGTGTGTGTGTGTGTGTGTGTGTAGCAAATACAGAGAACCAAACCAAAGGTCACAGGACCCACATCCTCAGATGCCTAATTCACAACCAAGAATCTCTGTATACAGGGAGTTGGCTTGACTTAGAGATAGCCAGACAGCCACTTTCATGTATTCAATTTGGTTCTGAGCCCCAAATTTCCAAGCATTAAGTTTCTTTTCATTTCTGGTCTCACTTGAATAATTTCCTGAAAAAAAATTTTTTTTTAAATATACCTAATTTCTAGAAGTTGCAAGGACTGGGATGCATTCAAGTTCTTTCACTCTGCTTTGGCACCTGGGAGCAGAGCTGGGATCTGTTTACAGGATCACTGAACTCCATCCAGAGCCTGTGTCTTTTGACCTCCTTGTTTCATGGCCTCAAAGGTACTTAGTAATTCTAAAGTGATGACACAAGACAATCACTAAAATGGCTATTACATCATTGGAGTGTGTTATTGAGCTCTAAGAGACAAATGAACTTCTAGCTCTGTGAAGCTCTACCAGGCAATTTTTTAGTTTCCTTTCCCCCATCCACATCCTTTTCATAAATCCTTATCTCCAGCAGGAACCTGACCATATCTCTAGTCCTTAAAACTGGTGAGAGCTGTATCAGTTATCCATCGCTGCATAACAGACCACTCCAAAACTCAGTGGCTTGAAACAACAATGATTCAGTGTCATGATTCCATGGATTGACTGAACATTTATTCTGTTCTGTAGTGTTGGCTGGGATCACTCACATGGCTGAATTCAGCTGGTAGCTAGGCTAAGGTACCCCAGTTCTCCACAGGGCCTCTCTTTCCAGCAGGATAGATAGTATAGACTTCTTTAAAGCGCGGTGGCTGGATGCCAAAATGGAATATCCCCCAACCGAAGGACAAGCCTCAACACGCAAGTGCTATCAAGCTTCTGCTTTTCACACTTCTTAGTGGCTAAAGCAATTTGCATCACTGAACCCAAGGCCAGTGAGAGAAATACATTTCTGAGAAATAAAAGCATTAAGAGCAACTTTTCTTCTACAGAGGCTACTCTGGTAGACTCCTGGATGGCTCCTGGATGGAGGCTGGTCAACCCATGATTAGAAGCTTGGAATTTTCATCCCATCCCCAATGATGGGGCCTTTGAGACCTGGCCCTAAATATCTCTTCATCTGGCTCATCGTCTGTATCTTTTATTATATCCTTTATTATATAATAAATTGGACCTACAACTAGGTGTTTCCCTGAGTTCTGTGAGCTCTTCTAGCAAATTAATCAAAGTGGGGAGAAGGTCATAGGAAGCCCTGATTTGTAGCCAAGCCAGACAGAAGTTGTGGGTAAACTGGGGACCTATCACTTAGGATGGTCATCTGAAATAGTGGGGGGGAGGAGGGGCAGTCTTGTGGGACTGAGACTTTAACTTGTGGGATTCAACACCATCTCCAGGTAGATAGTGTCAGAATTGACTTAAATTATAAGAACTGCCAGCTGGTGTCATGAGAATTGCTTGGTGTAGGGAAAAACTGCACAGTTGATGACCAGATGTGTCAGAGGTGAAGTGTTGTGAATGTGGTGTGCAAGTAAAGGAGACACACAGGAAGAAGACTGAGTTTTTTCTAATACACCTGGTTAAAGAGAGAGAGATGAGAATGTGGAATGGGCTACTCAGTTCTACTTGCACTTCTCCCTTCAACTTTCAAAATAAATCTCGGCTCATGGAAAGTGACAAATGAAATGAATCTGAGGATGGACAGGAAAATGGTGTGGATATGCAAAATTCAATTGTATTAGAAACAATTAATGTCAATGTGGATCAGCAATTCTACATAAGCAGGCCAAGTCTTTAAATACATTTTTAATTACTCTATTTAAATATCTGAAAATATTTGCTTTTCATCTAACTTTTAAAAGTGAAACTATGGTTCCTTAAGTCCAATTTTTTGCAATAAATGAAATTCCTCCGTGTACATGGAACAGAAACCCCCTACTCAAAGACCTCGATCATATAGCCCTGAAGCTCAGAAGTCTCATATCTGATGCCAAGAGAACTAAGGCACAATAGTTACAACAAAGTAAATATCAAGGTGGGTTCTGTAAGGTAAGAGTTAAGTTAGAGTTTTGGAAAACCTGTGAAATTCAGGATGGTATAGAGAAAAACATCACAAGTGTGGAAAAGAACACGGTAATAACCTCGGTTGAACTGTCCTGAGGGAACACACTAAAGCCATGTGTAAATAGGGGGTTTGGGGTCATTTTGATAGCTTGGCAATGTAATTCTGTTTTCTGCATGCATAATCAGAATGCTTGAACACCTGTGCATTAATTGACCCAGTGGTTCATACAACCACAGTGACTGGCCTATATTGCAAATACTCCTTATTCAGTTCTCTTGATTGGATCAGGTAGTCCTTTTACCTACAACATCAATATGTTTTCGACCTGTAAGTGGTTGGTCCAAACTTCTAAGGATGGCATTATTCTATTTAATCGTGCTTTCCACACACAGAATTAATCACAGGTAAGGCAATAACTTCTTTTTATGAGATTAATTCTGATGATAACGTAGGCACCATTTTACTGCAAGCTATAGGTGACTTCCAATCCTCCTTACAAATTAAAATACTGAATACTTTTTAGTGGTTACAAATAGAAGTGAGACCGAGAGAGTAATTTTTTTAAATAAATGAGTCCATAACCCTAGAATTTTTCTGCCACGGATTACCTGAATCTCATCATAAAATCTGCCTAGAACAGGACTTAAATGACGCTTGCATTAACGACAGTGAATACTGATCAAATGCAGTTGTATCCACAGAAAACACAGATAAAGAGGTGCTGAGCCTGCCTTCCTACCAGGACCTAAATATTTCCTTGAAGTTTTAAACTCAAAATAAATGCTCACAGTCTACGCTTCCCCCCAAGTATTTGTGCAAAAATAAATACCAATAATTTATACAAAAGGAAGGCGAAATGTCCCGTTCCTAGCTCCTCTGGGAGCTTTCCACAGCGGTGGTGCTATTTTGGACATTGTGTGTGTGTGTGTGTGTGTGTGTGTGTGTGTGTGTGTGTGTGTGTGTGAGAGAGAGAGAGAGAGAGAGAGAGAGAGAGAGAGAGAGAGAGAGAGAGAATCTGATGTTTTCTTAAAGAATGAGTTGAATTGACGCCAATAGGTCACCCCCCCTGATGAGCACACTGCATTATGATTATTCCTCCCGGTAATGGAGACCATTCTGTATGCCCTTAAGCAGTCGGACATCACTTCTATTCGAAGTTTCCAAAGTAAGCGAAGAACCTGGCTCTTTCGCTGAGTCCCAAACCCGCCTGTGAACTTGGGTACCAGAATTCTGCGGAAAGGAAAGGGGCCTGGGAGTCTGGGAGTTGCACCCGTGTGTCCGGCACTAAACTGGGGCGGGGTGGGGGAGGAGAGAGGGAGGGAGAGCAGCACCCTCCTCCTCTGGCAGAAATCACACCTCAGCCTGGTATTTGGGCTTTATCTCACCTGTATTTATAAAAACCACCGCCGCACTCCCTGCACCAGCCACCCAACTGCCTCGACTCCCCATTCAAAGCAGCGACCCAGCCCCAAGAAAGAGGGAAAGACTGAGGAGCGGGGGGAAGACAAATAAATAAGAGAGCGCGCGAGGGGGGAAGGGGAGAGGAGGGAGAGCGGGAGCGCCTGGGACGCCAGACGGCGGCAGGTTCAATTAGCTAAACAAAGAAATCATGGCGGATTGTTTACACTTGGCAGCGCCCGGGCTGCCCGACCACCGGCCCCGAGCCGCCGCCGCGCCCAGGAGTCGGCCGAGCTGCCCCCGCGCCCTGGCCGGGTAAGTGACGCCGGCGCGGGCCCGGGGCGCGGCCACCGCGCGCACCGCCCCCGCCGCCACCCCGCCCCGCGGCCCCCGGCGGCCCCCGCCCTCGCCCCGCCACTCCCCCTCGTCTGTCGCCCCGGCCCCCTCCTCCTGCCCCCGGCGCAGCTGGGCTCCCGATTTCGGTGGCGCTCTGGCTCCGTTCCTTGGCTACTGAGGCTGCTGCGGCTCAGCGCCGCCGGTGCAGCAGCCTGGGGCAGGGATGGGGGCGCTGGGGTGGGGGCAGCAGAGCAGCCTGGAGAGCAGGATCCCCCTGCACACGTCAGCCGCCTCTTGGGATCAGGCCCCTCTCCCCCTGGGCCAGCCCAGCTGGTGGCCTCCGGGTGGGCTCGCCATGCACCACTGCCCCCTGGACCGAGCTGTGCGCGCTGCCGCCCAGGAGGTGGGGCCGGGCGGTGACCCTGCCAGGGTGGAGGGCGGAGGTGGCTCCTGAAAGATGTGGCCTTCCATCCTCAGTGTCTCCTATGTGGCTCTCTGGCCCTCCATCCCCCTGACCTTTCTCACCCTCCCTTCCTCCTCCCCTCTGCGCTTCTCGGAGGCAGGCCTTAGGGTTAAGAACCTGCTCAAGAGGTCATCTCCAAAGGCTGGCCTTGCCACAGCCACCAAGGCCGGGAGAGCTTTTCTAAAGGCTGACCTCTCTCTTCATCATGTTTGGCCGCGGGGTTCACTTTTTCCCCCTCCCATCGGATGGAAGTCTTGTTCCTACAGAGGCTTTTAGACCAGTGTCTTTGTGCTGAGATTGGCACGGTGATACTAGGAGATGGGCTAATGACAGGGGGGGAAAATATAGAGGGCAATTCACCAACAACAGAGGGGCTCTCTGTTCCCAGGAAAGACGGCTTCTTGGAAGGAACCCTTCAGACCTCATCCGCACGGATGACATCTTTCCTTTGTAGTGAGCAAAACAAATCCTAGGTCCTTCAAGTTAATCTCAATATTTTTTCCAATAAAACTTTTGTTTAATGTTTAGTGCATTTTAGTAGTTTGCTTTTTCTTTTTCGTGCTTCCCCTTTCCAGAGCCTCAGTTAATGTATCTTATCTGTATCTTATTTGGGGGGAAATCACAGCCAAGGACCGTGTGTAAGATGAAGACTGGAGTTGGTGGCGTTTGCCTTGGCACAGGCTTGCGTGGGGACCAGGGCAACAGAACCAAGCCCAGTTGCTTCATTTGCACATATCCTTTTGAGTCTCTCACATCACATACCTGATAGGTTACTAATGGACATTGTAACTTGTAGTTCAGTGAATTGCTTTATCACCTGAGAAAGAACATGCTGCTATTAAAAAAAAGATAACTTGTATTTTCATAGCAATTATACTTTCTATACAAATACGGTTCAAGTGAATGAATTTTTGATTCATAATTTTAGTATATCCTCTCAAAGCCCCATCTGGAATAAGGTATGCCCTTACTTTTTCTTTCCTTCCCCTTGAAAGTAGCAAACCTTGGGTAATTGAATCTCATTTATTAGATTCAGCCAAATTATATCTATTTTTTTTTGGTTAATCACCAAAGCAACTTTCTATCCAACACACTACATCTTTAATAAAGCAAACCTACACCTTCCCATCTCAATACTCAATTCTTTTTGATCCACTGGCATTCAAAAACTAAGATTTATTCACAAAGCAGTATAGGAATGGGAATGGCTGGCAAGCCTTAGCTAACTCAAGAACTCAGAACTGACCAGGGTCAGACTCTCCCCCAGAAGATTGCCCATGTCTATTTTCACCTTTGTGTGGACATTAGAAAAACAAAGCCGGTGCTTCCATAAGCTTCTACCCAAACACTTAACTCATCAGTTAATTTGAGATTCCATTACTCAGTAACTCCAAGCACATTCTCATAAATGGATTTTATGTTGACTCCCTGCCCCATACTAGGTCAGAGATCATAATCATGGAAGGCAGTGAATTGGTCTCCAAAGTGACTTTAGCAGAGGCAGAAAGATCAGACTTTGGGTTATAGATCTTGCTGACCCAATAAAGGTCAGTAAATTAGTAGACTACACTTGAGTTGACACTTCTGATCCCAACGTAATGGGTTGATTAACTGATGGCTATTATCTTCATTATGGGCTATTAGCACATTGTTAAACCTGAACTTAGAGTAAGAAATTGTTTTTATGTTTACTCTTTACTTCCCAAGGTTCATCAATATTTATCATGGCCTTAATTTTTTTTTTTAACTAAAGAGGTTAGTTAGATAAACTCTTTGGTAGGAAAAAAGAAGATTTAGTGCTATATATGACTTTGGGAGGCAAAATATTTTCTGGTGGAAGAATTTGCAATATAAACAGATATATCTGAATAGAAACACCATCTCCAAATGGAAAAATACTTACAATAAACTTAAGGATTTAAAATTGACATATTTCTCTTTGGTAGATAGCACCGTCTTTTATTTTCTGAGTACATTTTAACGACTGACTGTCAAATCTAATGTATGATACTTAGACTTGAAATGCTTATTTGTGTAACTTGCTGGAGTGGAATAGTTCTTTGTCATCAATGCCTAACCCTAGACTTTGCCTACCAGGAAGTGTGAATCTCAGGCTCCAATGAGGCACATATTGGTGATCAACATATGTTAGAAATGAATCTCTACACTGTGTTATGAAATCCTTGGCATGCTTTTTCTTTCCTTGCCTTCCTGAAATTTCTGGAACATTCCAAGGGAATTGGAATTTGGTGGAATAGATATCATCAGTGATTACTCTTTAATCTCATCATTGGTAATCAATATGTCAATAATGCTAGGAAACTGCCTAAGTAGCTTGCAAAATTTATATTTCCAATCATTTGATAGATTAGGAGTTGTGCAGATTGTTTGCTTCATATAGAATTTCATTCAACACTCAGTCTGTTCTTCTGTCAGTTAGGTAACAAAAGGAGCCCTAATTTGTGGTAGATATTTTTTAATGGATTAACTGGTAAACATGTATTAAAATGAAAGCAAAAACAAAACAAATTCAAGAGTTATTCTACCAAAAGATATAGGACAATTAGGATATTTTCATATCTGTAAAATCAAGGCTTACCCTACCCAGTTTGGCTCAGTGGATAGAGCTTTGGTCTGTGGACCAAAGGGTCCTGGGTTCGATTCTGGTCAAGGGCACCTTGGTTGTAGGCTCCTCCTGGTCTGGGCCTAGGCCCTGGTCAGGACTCGTGCAGGAGGCAACCAATCGATGTGTCTCTCTCTCATCGATGTTTCTCTCTGTCTTCCCCACTCTCTTCCACTCTCCCTAAAAATCAATGGAAAAATATCCTCCGGTAAGGATTAACAAACAAACAAAAAAATCAAGGCTAACATCAAGTCTGATAGTTTCAAAAACAAGGGATTGGTCCCCAGCATTATGAGAGGCAAAGAGGAAATCATTAATGAATCATTAATTAATGTGGGTAGAGTTGATTGAGGGTTTAGGATCAAAAGCAAGATTGTGAGAGGACAAAGAGAAAGAGACGGTGAAAAAGCTTTAGTAGATAATTTTAGTGGAGAATGTCTCGGGATGACATTTTTGGAAGGAGCTATGGGTGACGAATCCTCAGTTCACAAGCCCATGTCTCAGAGAAAATAGGACCTTAGTAGAAAGAATGAAAACAGCATCAAGTACATTAAAAACTCCATCGCAAGTAAAAGCTGTGGAAGGCACCTGCCTTCAAAACTAGCCACATCTGTCAGCATTAAAAGCCTGTGTGTGCCAACAGGTAATGCTCTTGGATCATCTTCTTTAGTCATTTGGGGGATAAATGGCCACAGGGCCGCAATCCACTGAGGTAGAGAGTCCCCAAGCTATAGGTACACCGATTATTTGGGGCTTTAAGGTATTTGAGCCCATCCTTACTTGAAATGCAATGTTTTTCACCCTTGCTTTCTCCCTTATTTCATTTTCTTAAGCCCCAACGGAATGCTTTCTAACCATATAGCCTTTCTGCAAATTATCTTGGTATTTAGGGGAAGTGTTTTCCCTTCTTTGGGAGAGGCGTGTGCATCTGGTGTCATATCTGCACAGTTAGGATGTGCTGTAAGCAGAGGCCTCTTTGAAACTCGGGCTACACAGCCCACCTGAGAGAGCAGCAGCGTTTATTGTCCTGTCCTGCCACTTACGTGATGGAACTGAATCTACAATATATGAAAAGATCGTAGGCTTTGCACTTTGTATACATATAAAGTGAATTATTTAAAATTTGTTTGGCTAGAGCTTATTTTATTATGAATGGTATACTGTGAGAAAGGGAGAAGTAATAGCAAAACATTTGGCTTTGACCATCTGCAGATAGATAAGGGTTTCTGTTGCATAGGAATTTGATTTAATTAATGTGGCTTTGAGGGATGCTGTATGTTTGGATCAGTAGTTGGGGGGGGAGGGCTGCTGTGTGAGGCTGTGGAAAAAAAGTAGGGTAGCAGAGATGGTCCTCCCCCCATCTTCACTGCTGCTCACGTCAGAGGAAGCAGCAATATGAATAACCAAGGCGACAGAGCAAGGCGAACCCAAATCCGTGGACCTTGTTTTAAGGGAAGGCAGGGTTCAAAGAAGCACCAACTCTTAATCATCAGTGAGCTTCCAGATACAGATATCAGAGAGCTCTATGCCAGTTAGTAGGGGAGCTCATGGAAACAGAATCTTGTTGGGGTCAGAGGATGACCAGACTTTGCTGAGAGGCCCAGGACCCAGCCTCAGTCACAATTGGGCTCCATTACTACAGTATACATGTCAGAACCTGAGAGGGAAGGTAGGGGAGGGTGGGGGTAAGAGGGAGAGATCAACCAAAGGACTTATATGCTAGCATATAGGCCTAACCAATGGACACAGACAACAGCGGGGGTGAGGGCATGAGTGGGGGGGATGGGGGTAATGTGGGGATAAGGACACATATGTAATAACTTAATAATAAAAAAAGAACCAGGCAGGCAGACAACGAGTCAGAAAGATAGGCTTCATGTAATGGATAGAGATTGGAAGGGTGAGTATTGCCCCAGAACTCTGTATAGAAGCAGCAGACCTAACCCTCTTGCCAAATCCCACTCACCAGAGGGTTCCAGTTTTAATATTCTATTGTGAGCTTTAATATTCCCTGTTATGAGTTATTTTAGGGGAGGGAGGGATTGGGCACCCAGTCTTCCCCCTCAAAGGACAAAGATTGGAGGGACAGTAGGAAAAGGCAGGGGCTGAAAGAAATGGGGGAACTCAATGAAACTGCAGGATTAAAATGTAGTAAAACATTCAGAATATAATATTCTAAAGGTGTCGAGTTTGAAAGCAAAAACCATACACTCCAATAAAACTATGTGTCCAGGATTATATATTTCTAACAATGCACTGGAAGTTACTTTAACTTGCTCTGAATTAATGTGTCAAAATTTTTACATCAAGTCCTTGTGTGTGTTGCCACAGCTCAATGAAATTTTTAAATCCAGAGACTGTACTTATACAACACATTTGTCACAGAGCCTTCCTTTCCAAATGAAAGCTTCTAAATATAGCCCAGGTGAAACTGAGCACTGAAAAGAGACAGTGAGTTTGACAATGGCATTTTATTATCCATTGCCATAGTTTCCTCTATTCCAACACATTTTGAAAAGTATATATCTTCTTGAAGGCATCATGTATGAATTAACAGAGCTGATTAAACGACAATAACTTCCTGGCTAAAACAAAACACAGCACAACAAATACCAAACATCTTTCCTGTCTCGTCATTAGTTGAAGAATGACCACACACACACACACACACACACACACACACACACACACACACACACACTATGACTCTCTAAGAATATCAAACAATCAAGAACACACAGAACTCAACATATTCACATCAATATGTCCTGAAACATCAATGTTTTCTGTTTTATTTCACTTTTTATGACCCCCTCAGATTTTCAGTAGTCTTTATTGTAAGAATAATGTAGAAGTTTCCTATTGCCATTTTAAAAATTACTACAAACGTCGTGGCTTAAGACAACACAATTTGTTATGTTACAGCTCTGTAGGGTCAGAACTCTGGCACATCTCACGGGACTGAAATCAAGGTGTGAGCAGGGCTGCATTCCTTTCTAAGGGCTCTGGGGGAAATCCATTTCCTGCCTTTGCTTATCTCCCCCTTCCTCCCCCTCAGTGTTGCATCTTTCTGACCATTCTCTCAGTCACATCTTTCTCTCACCACTGCTAGGAACAGCCTCTGAGTGAAGGGACCCGTGTGATCTGATGGGGCACACCTGCACAGTCTCTCCAGCTCATGGTCTTTCACTAACCTCAAGGACATTTGCAAACTCCCTTTTGCCCTAGAACAGTGGTTCTCAACCTTGGCTGCACATTAGAATCGCCTGGGGATCTTTTTAAAATCCTGATTTCTGGGCCTCATCCTCCAGAAATTCTGTTTCTTTGTTATGGGGTGGGGCCACAACATTAGTAACAAAGAAACAGAAGGTTGAGAACCACTGCCCTAGAAGGTGGCACATTCACGGGTTCCTAGGATTAGGATGTGGACGTCTTTGGGTGTGGAAGGCATTGTTCTACGTAATTTTCAATTCTACTTTCTTCCTAACTGTTAATTTAGGTTCCTCTAGGAGCAGACGCCAAGGCAAGGATCCCAGTGCCCCAGTTCACTGGGCATGCTGATTAGGGAGTGGGGAAAGGAGATACAAAGTAAAAGAAAGTAAAGAAATGGTGGATTCTTAAGCAAATGGTAACTGGGATATTGAAGTTTAATCCCATTGGGGTAGTCTGAGGCAGAGTGTAGAACTACAAGCTATTCTAATGGAGGGGTGAGGAGAATGCAGCATTTATCCTCTAAGTCCCTGTTCTTATTGGTTCAAACTGAACCTAAGGGCATTATTTCTCTGGCACGTCTGGTGTGGCCACACATGCTTCCTCAGCCAGGCCGAAGACCTCAAGCAGAGGCCACAGGTGCTCCCAGCAAACAGGCTTCAGCGTGAAGAAGTGGGTGCCAGCAGTTTACGTGTGGGGGCACCAGTGGGCACTTCTTAGATTTAATTCATCACCGAGTCCCACCTTCATTCTTCCTCCATAATTTCTCTGACACGCCCCTCTTCCTATTGCTACAATTCATATGAGCGTCTCTATATCACTCTACTAACCTTTTCTTTCCACCTCAACGCCTGTTTCACTCCAATGTGTGCTATCTTTGACTTCAAAGTTTGTCTTTCCAAAAACATGACTTTTATTATGATATTTAAAACAAGTATGCAAACAAACAAACAAAAGTCTTCATCCATTTCCCACTGCCTATGGGAAAATTTAAAAATAAAAGTCCTTAGTCTGGCCTTCCACATCCATTCTGGCTCCATCCTACCTTATCTTTGTTAACTCTTATACCAACTTATGTTTATCAGCTTTACCCTGTCCCCGGAGAGCAAGAGAACTAATCTAATAACCCCTCCTTTTTTTTTTTTTTTTTTTGTCCATAGTTTTTAATCCTCTGGATCTAAGTCTGGATGACATGGAATATTTCACCTGACACAGGTCAAACACTCTTGTCTCATTAATCTCTTTACTTCTCTCATTGCTATTTTTAAGCCCATCTTACACTTTCTTTATGCTCTTGGTCATAGACTTTCTTTTTCTGGGCTAATGATCTAATCCCTGCTCATCCTTCAAGGTTCAGGTGAAACCTTTCCCTTCTCTATTTAGCCTTCCATTAGCCCATCCCAGCTGGAAGTGAGAGATCCCTCTTCTGAACTCTTTAAAGCTACTATTTTAGCTTTTATTATTTTTTGTTCGTAATTTTAGCTATCTTTTCATAGAAGGTGAGTTTAATCTTCTCAGACAGATTCTAAGGCCTTTGATGATAACAGGACATCATATATATATATATTTTGCCTCTCAAATCCCAGAATGTTTTGGTTACAGTTGCACTCTTTTAGCTATTTGTTGATATATTTGTGAAACACAAATCATCTCTTCTTAGAAAAGTATAGGGCAGCATATTTTGACCAAAGCGAAAACTGATAAAGGGGGAAACAATTAGTATTTTAGTAACATGTGCTACTGCTGTGCGACAGAACAATTTATTACTTGAGTTGATGTTGAAAGAATCTAATTCTTTTTTCTTTCTTACTTCAAGCAAGCAAATAAAAAAGTTAAAGACACCATCAGGTTTGAAACTAAGGTATCTTAAAACTATAGACCAGAAGTTTGGATGTCTCTCTCTATTCCTAAGCTAGCGCCAAGAGCTGTGGGGAGAATTACAAAGGATCTTTTCCTTTTTGAAAACTGATGAAGGACAGTTACAAACTGTGGTCTTTTTCATTTAAAATATTCTCATTTAAAAATTAATTTTAAAAGAATCTAGGATCTGACTGCACTTGCAAGGCAAAAATATCCAGTGGCTTCTTGGATGCTGGTTCTTCCATTTTTCATTGAAAAATGATCTCTATTTTCATTTTGATCTTTTGAGTTAAAGAGGTGACAGCAGAAAGCTAGGAAGCTTGGGGGATGATCCTTATGGCATCAGCATAGCTTTTCTTCTGTGCACAATGACCCGCATCAAGGTATGGGTTTTGTGTTGCCTTTTTAGTATTGGAAATAATACTTCACAATGACTTTAATCTGGCTCTTTGGACCAACAATGGCATTGCAATACTGCCAATGGAATCAATTTATTTGACAGGGGAGCATTATTTGCTCATCTCTGACCTTATTAACACCAATCAATTGAGTTAGTAACCAACACAGATTAATAATAATAATAATGCAGATCAGTATCCCAGAAAAAGAAACTCTATGACCAAGAGAATGAAGAAAGGAAAGCATAAGAGTGAATGCTAGTAACACCCGTTAGTAGTTCTCAACCCTAGGAGTTTAAAATACTGATGCCTGGGCCCTGCCTGCAGAGATCCCGTGGTAACAGGGTTTGGGCTTTGTCTGGGCATCAGCATTCTGAAATTAGCTCCAGATGACCGAGAATCAGTGATCTGGTCCCTATCATCTTTGCAGGTTGACAGGATATGGATATTGTGAATTGCAGAGTTTATAGATAAGACAGAGATTTTCTCCTCTCGTTTCCCAGGCAATTGAAGAGTGAGCAAGCAGATATGGCAGTATTAAGGGAGTAACTCATAACCATACAACAGGAGTCTGGCCTGACTCCCAGGCCATTGTCCTTTCCTTCTTAAAGTGTGGTCCTTGGACCCGCAGCATCACTTGGGAACTTGTTGGAAATGTGGACCCTCGGGCTGTACCCCTGACCTCCTAAATCAGAATCTGCTTTTCGACAACTTCCCTCAGGTGATGGGTATTCACATTCCTTTGCGAAGCTCTTGCCCTAAGCATTGCTTAACTGCCATCTCTGAGAGCCTGGAGTTTCATTTACCTCCCTAGCTTCAAGATCTAGCACAATACCTGGAACTTGGGAGGTAACTATTGGTTGAATTTTAATTTATTTATTTTGCTATAAAATATGTTAGACATATACTTTTGAACAATTTATTCTTTGAATAAATGAACTTGATTATACTTTCAATATACTGTTTAACATTTTATCTTTATGAGCCTTTATTGAGGACCTGTTTCATGCTAAGCACTGTAGCTACTTTCTAGGAGCTCACTGTCTGGTTGGGGGAAAGAGAATAATAATTAACAGATGTGATAATATTGTTGGGAAAGAGACACAATGAAAATATTGTGACTTAAGATCCCTCAATGTTTGCTATGGGAACATGGAGAAAGAGCACTGGGTCTGGGTATTTGGGGTGGTCTGGGATGGTCTTTGGGGTAGCCTTGAGGTTTTAGGGCAAGTGAAAGCAATGTTGACTCCTGACTATAATCAGGGGTCAGCCAGGTGATGGAGATGTGGGAATGCAAGCAGCACTGAAGAGCAGGATAAGGAGAGAGAGCAGCTCAGGCAAACGGAAGGAAAATCACCTTCGGAAATGGCTGCTCTTGATTATCCAGTGGAAGGACTGGAGTAGAGACTGAGGATGCCTGGAGGTGGAGCGCAGGGGAGACAAGAAGGTACCTGTATTTCTCCTCTGCCTGGTTTTGGATGCAAAGGGCAATATTTAGAATACCAGGGGCAGCCCAAACATTTTTCAGTTTGGAAATGTTAATCGCATGTTAACAGGGGTGTGCATTCAGCCGTGAGTTAAATGATCTTTTTGGTGTATATTCTCATAGCAGCCTAATGTTCAGAATTGAAAGTAAACAAACTCTCAGTGCAGAAGCACCCAATTCCAGTACCTTCAAAGTACCTTCCCTTCTCAAATGAGACTGTGGGTGTAGACCTGTGCTGTTCAATACAGCAACTACTTAGCCTTTTGTGTCTATTGTGTGCTTGAAATGTGGTTAGCCCAAATTGTGTTTTGCTGTAAGTGTAAAATGCACACCAGCTTTTGAAGACCTATTACAAAAAAGTAAAATACCTCAATATTTTATATTGGTTACATCTTAAACGCTAATATTTTGGATACATTGGGGTTAAATAAGATGTATTAAAATTAATTTCACCTGTTTCTTTTCACTTTTTAAACGTAGCTACTGGAAAAATTAAAATCATATATTTGGCTCACATTGTATTTTGTGGGCAGAACTGGCCTAGACTATTTTAACCTGAAGAGGCAACCAAGTAATTATTTTTTCTTTTCCACCATGGAAACACTCCCAATTCCATCTGTGTCTCCGGATGACTTGGACGTGGTTTTAGCTTTAAAGGTGTGGAGGCACACCTTTCCAATGGTTGTGCCAAAGTGGGGTAAAGGCAACTGAGTAACAGGCAAAACTTTGCCTTTATCAAGTATTTTCGAAGTTCTTATTTTAGTGTATTTTTAAAACATCGCTGTACTTATCTTTTTTTTTTTTTCACGGTTAGGCAGGTTTATGACTTGTCCAACTCCTTTCCCTCTAAAGTCTGAATGAAATGCCATTGTCAAATACACCCTCTCTAATCTGGGTTATTTGACATACATGAGGTAGGACAGAGCTTTTGGTTCCATTTTCACTTCAGTGCAGATGTGAAAGTTCCAGTTAATGAGAGCGTTGTGTAAGTGTTTGTGTTTCAGGAATAAAAGGCTCCCTGAATCGGCTTTAAAGCTTTAGATATTCTGTACATGGGCTAAAGTGACGTGCTTAAATTAACTGTGGCCAGACAGATCCTCATGATATGAATATAAATGTTTGAATCTTGTTCAAATTAAGGCTCTTGGTATCAGGAAAAGCCCTGACTCACTAGGCAAGTCAAAATCACTGTATCTCACTCTTCTACTGGGACATGTAGTAGTATAAGATTTGCATTCAACCCAACTGTGAGATTTTATTCAATATACTTATCTTAATACATTTAAAAGGAACTTTCTCAGTGGTCTAAAATTAGTCCGTATTTAATTTCTTTGGCTTTGGACAACTTCAAAGATCTTTCCATTTTATATCCAATAGTTACATGGTTAGAAAGAGGCTATGGAGGCTAGAATTTGAGTTTTGGAGTCAGGATTCTATGCTTCATTATCTGGTGATCAGAAGCTGGTCAGTTTACCAGAAAACAAATTCTGAAGGAATAATTCTTTGAATTACTATTGCTCCAAAAATTACTTCTCTGAAAGTCAGTGCACCAAAATCCAGTTCCATGATTGAGCTATTTGTGGAATGGCCAATTTGCCAAATCACTGATTTATCAAAACTTTTCCTCTATTGAGCTTTTCTAATGACTATAGCAAATCCTGCTGTATAAGGTGACTACAGCCGCTTTGGGGATGGTCCATAGTTTGAGTTTAGTTTGGCCTAACTCTTCTTAGTTTTTATTCTTGCACCAGCCATTTTACACAAATGTTACCTTACAATTACTGGAATAAATACTATTTCCTTTTCCATGGAATGAAGGTCCACCTATGTTTAGGCCACTAACAACTGTTGTCAAATCATGTTAATTTCCTGGGCCTTAGCTTTCGTAGCTATAAAGTGAAGGGAGTTGACTAAATGATCTCTAAGACCTCCTTCTACCAAAAGAATACTATGGTATCAAAAACAAAAACAAACTCTGGCCTGCTGAATCAAGAATCAAGACTTGCTTACATTCCAAAACCTTTGATGCCTGGGTTCCGGGTAAGGACAGAATTCAGGGATTAAGGTAACTGGGTCACTAGTGCTGATTATGAAGAGCCTCTCTGAGTTGTTTGCTAGGACCCTTAATATTTTTTGGTCCCAGGAATCCAAAGTGATGCACTCTTAACCAGAGAAAAAACAAGTTTGGTCCTATGTAAGGCATGGATTGAGGAGGGTGGAGAGAAGGAGGGACCTGGCTCTGGGGGCATCTCTGGTGGCCCTTGGCTTTAAGCAGATGTCCGAGTGTCAGTTCAGCTCCAAGAGGCCCTATGTACATAGGAGATGGGGTGTGTGCTAAGTGTGCCTGAAAGCTGACTGGGCACCTACTGGCACATATACTAAGAGTGACCTATTGGTTTCTGTCCCTATCTATTCTACCCTGGGCTTTTTGTTACTTACCAGTATTGTGCATTATTTGCTATCCTACATAGCCTCTCTTTTTATGAAAATGAGATATGCACACACCTGACTGTATCACAGCCTCTGAACATTTCTGTGCAAAGCAAGTCTTTATTCTTCTGGCTGGAGCACACAGTACTAGTGAATTCAAATCAGTTAGAATAATAAATAAAAACTTTTTTTTTAAAAGCAGACCAGCCAGCTTCTGTTGAAAACAGCTATTGCCTAATTTAAAATGCTATAGAAAAACTCTACTCTTTCTCCTTCATATTTTATAAAGTTAGAGGTTTTCCCCAAACACAGCAAACTTTACAAATGTACTGATTGTGTATCCAGTCAGCGCTACATCCTAGACCAACTGCGTGTCCCTGTGTGAGTTTAAGCCTCTCTATCTTCAAGACTTCTAAACAAAGTAAAAAGCACACATTCTCTTTACATTTCCATCCATAAAATGCAGCACAAATCTCACCACGTTTACTCAGGGGAAAAAGAAAGAGACATCTCCATGCTCTGGGAACCATTGACAGAACATATTGCAATCTTTTCATTAAGTTCACTCGAAATGAGGATTTAACGCATGGGCAAAACAGCCCATCCCTAGAGGTTCCATTGCCCATAATCCCACCTTGAAAATAGCTTCATATTAATTGTTGCAGCCAAGTGGACACGGAGTTTTACCGCTCGACACTCCCACTTCACAGATAACTGCAATTGTGGAAACCTTTGTTTTTCTACCACATCTTTATTCAAGCAAATATTTCATATGTTCATTTAAACCCAGAAAATCCATATGGATCAAGCTACACATTAATGCATTAATGTATTCCCTGTATTTTAATCTTAACTGTATGACTTTTAGAATATTTAGGAGGACATATAGTTGTAAGTATGTGCACATATATAAATATATGTCTATGTATATTGTGCTTTAAAATCTAACATCTGAAAATTCATGTTTCATAAACTGATAATTTACAAATTGGTCATCCACATTACCAAAGAACCAGCTGAAGCTTTCTTTAAGTCACCATATCCCTAGTTAATTTAAAGTATGATTCAAGTTATAAGTATTTTATTTTCCCTCTACTCCTGGGATGCATTTATTGTTTAAAGTGAGATGCACCTGGATGAAATGAACGTTTGTAAATTCTGGCTTACCTTTCCCATTTCTGTGCCCCAGGTTGTTAACTGTTGAAATCTTACTTTATCTAAAATTCTGTAGCTCAGCCTTTTAATAAACCCAGAATAAGTGAGTTCCCCAAAGAACCACTGGGACATATATTACACTTATTTCCTTAAAACAAAGAAAACACAATTTCCTATATACTAAATCCCTCACTACCCACAATTCCACCTTACAAATAGGAAGAACTCAGATGTGTCAGGGGACTGTACACAATTTGCAACTCTGGTATGCTTTAAAAAAAAATCCTGGCACAAAATCAGCCAGTAGGACTAAGGTGCCAATTTTGAATTGTTCACTGTTTTTATTATAGGTTCTAGGTTTCAGATGAACAGGAGCCTCCTATTGCTTTTATAGCAGGATATTAAATTGCAGCCTCTGGCAGGCGGCACCTGCCCTCTTCCTGGCATGCTCGAGTCAGTAGTTGGCCATGTGATACTCTAATGTAATGTATATTTTGTGTTTTGCTCTACATGGGGATTTAAACGTTGGGAAACACAATCTCTCCCTGAAGGTATGCAACCTATGGTGTCAGGTCTTGAAAAAGGCTCCATACAATTAAAATTTAGCGTGTATGGAAGGTCCTGTCTTCCACAGGGTGTTTGGAGTGGTGAATGAAACTAACCCATGTGAGCATCTTAGACAAATGTATGTAATATCTCGTCCCCTTTGGGTGGAAATTTTCTGAAAGCTCTTTTTCTCTAGTCATCTGTTATATTGGCCACACAGCATGATGTGTTTAACACGACCTACTGTATAGAGAATTCATCATATGTATGTGCTGATCCCTTGTCTGTCCTCTGTAAGGGAATCAGCATATTCCCCCTTAAAGAGGAAATTAGGAATATCTGATATAATTCATCATCACGGAATATACTATCCATCTTTATGATTTATCTATGAATATTCAATCATATTTTTTTAAAAAATACTTGAACAAGGCAAAGTTCTAAAATTTCAATTTCTGAATTACAATTCAGAACAATGTTTAAGTCTATTATTAAAATAAAAGACACAATTTTAACGTCTTTAGTTTTGGTATTAGCAGTATCTGAAGTTCATTATTATGGCAACTCTTTTAAACGTCGGTTTTCAGAGTTGTCTAGCTGAGTTTACAATTTATTATTCAGTTTAAAATGGCAATTATATATGTTAATACACAGCTGTGGGACAATGGATGACTTCTTGAAAAGTGATATATTTAACCTTTATCTCATTTATTTATTAAATCACAGAGAGATAGCATCATAGACTTAGATCCTAAAATTCTTCAGCTGGACCACCATCTGATACTTAAATTACCTCTAAAATATTTTTGCAAAACCATTTTCATAGGTGTACCTCATGTAATGAGTTAAGACTGGACTTCTATCCAATACCCCAAACAGTGTCCTCTGAATGCTGCCCAGCACACTTGATTAAGAGGAAGTTGAGGCATCTTCTGAACCAGGGAAGAGGTCACTACAGAGGCTCCTAGTCACTTTTAGTTGAGGGTGTGTCACTAAATTTTAAGTTTAAACACCTGATGTGCCCTTAGCAATTGGGCATTTGTTCCTGACTTTCTATGGTAAACTAGAGGCCCGGTGCATGAAATTTGTGCACGGGTAGGGTCCCTAGGCCTAGCCAGTTATCAGGGCCTATCAGGGTCTTCCTTCCCCTGGCTGCTGGCTGCTGGCCAGGGCCTTCCTGTGTTTCACGCCACTCCCTGGTGGTTAGCACACATCATAGTGAATGGCCAAACTCCAGAGGGGACAATTTGCATATTGGGCTTTTATTATATAAGATGAGATTCAGGTACCACAAGTCAATTATTGCTATTTGAAAAGGCCTAACAGGCAGTGGTGTGCTGAAACAGGCTTCTACCAGAAATTATGGTTTTGCAGCTATGTGACACTTGAGCTAGCTTGGAATCAGTCTTGGTGAAAGTATTTACACCACAGAAATTGGCAACTGGTTTAAATCGTCATCCTAAGATATTCAGAAGTGAATATGAAAGAAGATAACAGGTGAAATGCATTCCAGATATACTGCCCAAAGAAACCAATGTTAAGAGATTCTGGCTTTTAAAAATAAATATTATGGATAACTATGGAAAAATGAAATATAGAACCTTAAGCTAGAGACTATTATAAAAGCATCCTTCCTCTCGAAATAACTTGTTGTTTTGGGGGTCAGTTCTTTAACTTCTTCAGGAAACTAGAAAATTTACTTGGGTCACTTACAGAAAACCACTATTCTTTGCAAATATTTCTGTATGATAGAATCACTGCATAGTTTTGGATAACTGATCCATGAATGGAAAGTCTCTGGGTTGACTTGCAGAAGCATTATACAAAGTAATGATAACCATTTTTTAAAAATCTGTGATTACGTATGGATGTGATAATCTGTAGCAGCACTATCAGATAAATAATACATATTTAAAACATTTCTGTAATTACATGTTTACCCGATAGGCCAGAACGACTCTGTCCCAAGGAGCTGTTACAGACTGAGTACATAATACATGTTTTAAAGTCCATAATTACATATGTAAACGATAGACTATGGAGTAAATAATGCACATTTTAAAAAGTCCATAATTACATATTTACATGATAGTCTGTAAATTCTGTAATTACTTATTTACACAATAGACCATAACAGCTGTTACAGTCTATTATGTTAACTCCCATAGAATTATATTATGGATTTTTAAAAACACCATAAAGAACCTCAGGAATAGAATGATGAAAATGAAATAAAATATAAACCCATACTTACTATAACTCTCTCAAAAGAGGACTATTCAGTGTTTAGACCATTTCAATATCAAACTCATGGCTAATACTTTATTGATAACTATTCACTTAAAATTTACTTGTAAAAACATGCCAGTTACAGAATCACAGGGTGAGGTATAACTGGTGGTGCGGTATTAGGCCAAGGTTTTCGCCATTTCCATAGATAAAACCTATTCTCGGTATCATAGATAAAGCATTCTACGTTTCTTTTAGTGTTTCTTAGCCTTCTCACAAAATTACAGGGATGCACAATCATTAGAATTGTACTTGTGTTCATTTATTCTTTAACTGCAGGAGAGTATCCTATAGTTTGTACACACTAATAAGGCTTTGGGTGTGTGTACATAAGTTATACATAAAGATAACGTGCATTTGTATGTTTTTCATGAGGATTACAGTTGCTTTCTTATCTCTTATGGGCCTTCATGGGTTAAGGACTCATATGGTGCATTTTATGTCCCAACTCCTGAATTTATTCTAAAGTTAAATACAAGATCAATGCAACTAAATGAGACTTCTGTCCATAATTACTACTAAATAGCAAGGCTAAATCAAGCAAGTGAGAATCTGTCATTTAGTGATGTTGGACCATATATTCTTAGTAACAAAACGCAGTGTGGGAGAAACCTTTGATCCTATTTGTTAGGTATTATTCTGTAAGATACTTGACAGCTTGAAATAAGTGAGTGCTTGATTTTCAGAGAGCTGTTATACAAAAATAAATCTTCACATTTCATAAAATTTATTTTCACTTCATATTTGAGCTATAACCCCCTGACATTTTTCAACAACATCCATGAATGAGGTTATTTAAACCAGGGGCTTTCAAATTTCTTTGACTGCAACTCTTGGTACGAAATAACTTACATTATGACCTAGTACATACATATATACAAAAATTTCACGAAACCCATACATACTCTTATAAAATGTAATGCACTGTGATTTTATCTACTCTACTGTTTTCTGTTTCATTTTGTAAACGGGCTGGTTGTGACTCACCAAATTGATTTCATGATCTACAAATGGTTCAGCACTGGCAATTTAAAAAAAACATTGATTTAGACAATGCTTTTTATTGCTGGGGTACACAAGGCTTCCTTACTTTATAATGGGTAGGTAAAATCTGGTTAGATTTGGAATGGAAGTATTCTATTGGTGACTCATAGTTGTATAGTCAAATGAAGGTTGACTCATTATTTGTGAACATAGAAGTACATAGTAAAGATATAAATTTTCTCATCTATGTTCTAGCATTAAAGATCTTGAAATAGAACATCCTAGAGGACATTATATAAGAGTTTTGGTTATTATTGAAATTATTTAATGGAAGCTGTACAGAGTGATAATCATATTTCTGACTCAAAATGTCCTGCTTGAGATGGGATTCATTTTTATGGCCATTGTTGTATCCAGTGCAGATTTGGAAGCAGAGAAAAAAAGAAAATACTACTGAAAAAATTATGTGGTCAGAGAGAGATTTTAAGATTTTTATGGAAAGTCCTTGAATAAAGAAATTTCATAAGGTTTTGAAATGTATCTGAATTATTTTTCAAATACAGAGGTGCTGAGAGGATTGTTATTATTAATCCTCACCCAAGGAAAAGGTTTTATTGATTTTAGAGAGAGAGGAAGGGAGAGGGAGAGAGAGAGAGAGAAACATTGATGTGAGAGAGAAACATCGATTGGTTGCTTCCCATATGCATCCTGAATGGGGATCGAGCCTACAACCCGGGCAAGTTCCTTGACTAGAAATTGAACCTAGACCTTGCGGTGTACAGGATGATGCTCCAACCAACTGAGCCACACCAGCCAGGGCTGAAATGTATATGAATTTTAATGAAAGAATTAATTTGAAATTAGGATCCCAAATGAAAAAGTCACCACTATTAATTTGCAAATAAAGTATTTAGAAAAGTGTTATTGTTTTACTCTCTTTTTCATTTTGTATGTCAATGTTCATTAAAATACAGCAGGCTAAGATTTTGTTGTGTGATGTAGAGTAGAAAAAAGGTAATCAAGAAGAAGCCACACTTCTGATTGCATAATGGAGGGTCTAAAATGGATAAATATTATAAAATCTATATTGTCTACTAGTCTCTATCTTGTCAATACTTTCCATTTGAGGAAACATGAGAATGAAGGAAATTTGTGTTAATATTCCTCAATGAATATCTTCAGACCACAAATTTATATTTGCAAATTCAGTCATAATCTCAAATATGTAGCATGTCTGATTTTGTATTTTGATTAAAAAAATATTTTTCTCTGCTCTTACTTGCTTTTTCTCCTGTGACCCTTCCTTGAAGTACAGTGCTCCAGCCAGCCAGCCTCTCTCCTAGAGAACTGGCAGTTGTCCTAAGCCCCTCACTCTTCTCCATTCTCCCTGATCAGTCAAGACCACATCTTTTATGGCCTATTTCATAAATATTTCTTGGCTTCTTTTTTCATGCCCGCTGTCATTTTTTATATTTAGATCCTCATTATTTTATGTCACTTCATCTTTGACACCGCTGTTGGGGCACTCGGTCTAAAAATTAGCTGATGATCATGCCTGCCCTCTTCTGAAGATTCTCTTTCCTGTTGCCTTCTCTGGCCAGCTTTGCTCATCCTTCAAAATGCAATAAATAGTAGAGCTTCTCTTGCTCCCCTGGGTGTGTCAGGGGGTCCCCACCTGGGTGGCCACAGCACCTATCAGAGCATTGTCGGGCTGTTCACTGCAAGTTTGTCTCTCTTCCTCATAAACTTTTAACTTCTCAAAAGGGAATGACTATATCTTTTTCCCCAGGAAGTATCAGTAAATATTTGTGCTCAATAAATATTTGTGGAATAATTAGACAGAAAAACCTCTGTCTCAAAACACTAACCTGCAATACAGGCTGATAGTTTTCAACTAGATTTATTATAAGTTGAACTCAATCTTCTCAATAATTACTGAAGAAAGTGGAAATAGGGGACACAGGAAGTAGGGAACATATCTCAGAGAGAGAAAACTTCCTACAGACTCAATTAGGAGTTGCCGACTCTGACATCATATTTAAATTTGCCCCATTCCCGGCTTTTTTCATATGTACATGTAAATTATTTCTACATTGCATGAAGCAGCTTCGCTTGAACCCTATACCCAAACTGGATGTTGCATTTCTAAAACCTGGACCACTTTATTTATGAAGAAAAATTCTTTAGCTATATACTATAACTATGAACAGACATCTTTGTGGGTACTTTTTTTTCCTGAAGGAATTTCCCTCTTGCTACATTGAAGTTTCAGAAATTTCTGATTTAATAGCAAATGATTGCATCACTTGGCTATTATAATGCCAAATATGCATGTATCAGAGAAGTTATTTATTTTATATGCATTTGTTGTTTTCTGTTTTATTATTATAATAGAATTTGAAGACAGAGATAGATTTCTTCCCTGCAGTATTAACTACAGTAAGGCTTTGTATTATGAAATATCATTCGACTGGCTCTTATAATGATAAATATTTTCATGACAAACCCTACTGTGAACCTGTACTCTCCCGACATTTCTCTCTCCCTTGGCTACTATTTTACCTTAAGGAGAAAGCAGAGAAGTGAAGTAGCTGTAGATTATTTCTAGAAACTTATAAGCAATTAAATAAAATTCATGTATATGAAGGACAGCTTTCCCTTTATGTTATGTTGCCATCAGTTATGTGGTATGTAGATCTTTTTTTCTATTTTTGCTTCTCTTATTTGAAGTTGGTGCTCTCAGTGGTGCTATTGTCCATTCATAAATATGCCTTGAACTGCAGGGTGTGTGCCAGAGATACTCATAAGCTAGATCCTTGATCTAGTGACCATCAGTCATTAAAAATATTACTGAGCACCTCTTGTTCAAAATGTAATCATGAAAATGAATCCTGACTTCCAGGAGTGTGTGGTCTAGAAATGGTGATGAGATGTGTACCTAAATATGACAAAAGTTAAAAAGTGCTTACCTGTGGGAAACTGTTTATTGCCTTCACTATCTGATAAGCATAGACAGAGAACTCCCCGAAACCCCCCCCGAAGGCTGGGTGCCTTTGAAGACCTCACTTACCAGCTCCAGGCTTGCAATGAATGTGAGTCAATGTCACCTCTTGCTTAGATAGCTGCTAGGGTCTGCTAATTTGTTTCTTACCCACCCCCATTGTTTTTTCAACACAGTAGCCAGAAGGTCCTTTTGAACTGACAGTCCAATCATGTCACTCCTAAGCTCAAAACTCTCTAGTGGCCCCCATTGCATTGCCATAAGCTGTCCCTCAGACCCCACACCATGAGCCTGTGACCCCATCTCTTGCTCTTTCCTTCCTTCACCTCCCTCAAGTCACTCTGGTCTCTGTTCTGTTCTTTAAAAACACAAGGTGTATTCCTTCTGGCTTTTTCTATTGGCTCCTCCTGCTGTTCCCCACATACCTATGTCCTCTCTCTCTTCCTTCAAGTAAGCCCTACCTTAACAACTATATTAAAATTGGAACCTCCTGCATCCCCTTCTTCTGCCCTACATTTCATTTTACCACAGACTCTGTCACCTTCTCAATGCTAGGTGATTGCTTGTTTATGATGTCTATTGTTCATTGTTCCTCATCAGAATCTCAGCTCCTTAAGGCAGGCATCTTTGTTTTGTTTGCTGATGCCTCTGAATCACCTAGAGGAGTGCCAGCCCATAATAAGCACCCAGAGAATATTAGTTGAATGAATGAAAAAATGAACAAGATTTACAGATGAAATATTAGCAAAATTGACAGGTGAAAAAAATTTATTCCAAGTGGAAGGGGTCCAGAAGTTCTCATGGAGATTTATCCAAACAGAATCTTGATCATATGAAGGACATTTAGATGTAAACAAATACATTGTGGTAAACCTGTTTTGCTCATTGTTTAAATATTTTTTCCCTTTAATACTGCCTTATCATTCTTAGTCATAATACTCTTATTAAAGTCAATAAGAGGCACATTGAAGAAAGAGGAGAATGGCTGTAAAATTCCTTTGGGTATGAGAGTATACTTTTCACCCATCTGTGTAATGGCTCATTTTGTTTTGTGGCATTAGGAGGAAATAAAAAATAAACCATTGAAGCAATCACATTAGGGCTATCACTTTCCTCCTGCCCATTCCAAATGATCTCAGAGACCCGATGTCCTCAAAGCTTATTTCTAACTAAACACTCATTAAGTCCAAAACATGCTTTTTAAAAATTGTCATTTGAATGATTTGCAGTTCTTTAACTTCTCCTCTTTGACAGATTTAGAGAAAAATATAACTGCGTAAATGTTAACATCAGATAATTAACTAGTACCTGCAGAATATGACACTGAGGACAACAACAGAGTTTACTTTATAGAAGAATCCTAAACGGACGTGTCGGCATGGTTTCTGCTTCCTTTATTTCCTACTTAAACTGCTCCAAGTGAAGCTTTTACTGCAACACCAAACACTGAATGTAGAAGTTCAATACTAAAATGACTGGAGGCCATGCTGAAAATTAAGCAACAAAGAACTAAGCAACAACATGAAATACAATTTCAGGCGATGCTTTGCTAATTTGGCAAGAGACTGTTGCTAAGGTACTGGTGTTCTCTGCATGTTTGCCTCTTATTCTTTCTTGACCACACTCCAGTGAGACTTTTATACTTGTCAATCTACTGAAATTTCCAGTACCCATGCTTAACCTCTCAGTGGCACTTGATACACTTAAAACAGTTTATTGGCTGGTTTTCCTGGACATCAGCCCCTCCTACCTCAGCGTCGTCTCCTGAGTGTTCTTTGCTGGGTATCCCCTTTCCTCACAGGCACCTCAAAATATTGCTGTGTTGCAGGGTCCAAGCCTCATGGGTCTCATTTACTGGATCTGCACTTGCTCTGGAGGCAATAGCATTTACTCCTGTGGCTTAGACAATGTTTACCTGCCGATGGCCTCTCTTCTAATCTCCAGTTGCTTATCATCATCTCTGATAGGTATCTCGGAATTAACAGACTGAGCACAGAACCTTGGTTTCCATTTAGCTTCAATTCTGCCACCCCCCTTCCCCCCAGTGTTCTTCATCTCAGCAAATGCCAGCACCACCATCCCCATTCATTCAGTTGCTCAAGCCAAAAATCCCTGATTCATCTCCACTCCGCTCTACCTTTCAGACTATGCCATCCAACCCTATTGGCATTTTTTGCTGGCTCTACCTCCCAAGAATGGTTCAAAGTTGACCCTTCTGCCCAGTCTCTGCCTTCCCATTCTAGTCACCATCATCTCTTGTCTATTCTTCATTAGTCCCTAACTGGGTTTTCTGCCTTCATTCTTGTCCCTTTACAGTGCCTTCTCAACCCAGCAAACCAGTGAAGTTTTGGCACATTTTCCAGTGAGTTTCTATCCAAAGACCTCTAATGGATGGCCCATGAGGCCTCATATGATTTGGCCCCTGATTTTTTTCCCTCCAACCTCATTGCTGTCTTTCATCAACCCCAATGCTTCATTCCACTGGTTTCTTTGCAACTCTTTCAGACTCCGTGCAGCATTTCTACTTGCTGCTCCCTATTCCTGGAATGCTTTTATCCTCCACACGTAGACAGTACTTGACTTGCTTTCTGCCTTCATTCCCTGCACTACCCTTGAGTCACCGGCCCAGATAGAACATCCTTATTCACCCTAACGAAACCAGTACCCCCATTCTCTCTCTTTCCCAGATATGTTTTTCTCCATAGCAGTTATTGCTACTAATTGATTGATTTTTTTTGGGGGGGGGAAGGGCATATATTATCTGTCTCACTATTATAATATGAAGGCAAGAACTTAATTATTTACTTCTCTGTACCCTGGCACATAGTAGGAACTCAGTAATTTTTTGAGCAAATGAATAGTTGTTGAATAAATATAAGTTACTGTACTTGTTGAGTCTGGTTTTATATACTTTTCTCTATTTTTGCTTTTCTTATCAGAAATATCATATTTTAACCATTCTACATGTCCCATTGAAGGTGACTTTCTAAAAATTATATTAAGAGAACAGTGTAGGTGATCCAGAGAAACTGAAAATATTCACTGGAAATTATAATTTTTGACCCTGATTCATCCCCTCTGTCTGGCATATTTTCATTAGCCTAAGATAATTCAGATACTGGCTGGAGTTAAAAAAAAAATGGTTTCCTTAGAGATACAGATTCCCATCAAAACCAAGTACAAAAAGACCATGAAGGAGCAAGATATAGACAGAAAGAAATATGATGAATATTTATTTCCTTTAGTGCTTCCTGAATAATTTCATTTCAGTGCATGAAGACCTTGTGGAAACCACATCAGTTATGTCATATTTTTCATGACCCAGTTCAACCTACTGCTCTTAGGCTGGTCAGAACTGGAACTGGGTTTTCTGATGGGAGTTAATAGGAAGTTAACAGGAAACCATAGAGATAAAAATAGAGTGAGAAATAAAAGCAAGACGGCAGGACAGGGGTGAGCTGCCCAAGCATCTAGGCACCCTTAGATATATAACCCTTGAGTCTATCTGTGGGCTTATATAGTGTTTACATCACAGTTAGTTATCTGTTTATATAACAGTTAGTTATATAATTTATTCCATCTAGTTATTAATTTAGTGAATACTCACTATCCTGATACATTCATAATGCTCTTAATGTTTTTGCTTTTATGTTGGGGATTTTTGTGTTTTCTCTTAAATTCAGTTTTTAGTCTCATATACCAGTGTCCATTCTTTTGTCATTGTTGTTTAAATGGCATATGGCACTTAAAATTAATTAAGCACTCTTTTTTAGATATTTTCTTGCACTATAATAACTGTAAGATTAAACTGAAGAGTACAAAATACGATTCAGTTTGAAACAACTGCAACCTGTGCCTGAAAGTTTTTAATTCATGTTTGATTTGAGTATATTTCATCATTATTTTATAAGCTCTATACATTATTCTCTTATTTAACATATTTTAAATGAATTAGGTCCAATAAGCATGTGTTAGAAACCCGCTTGAAGTCGATCAGAGATGTTTGGGGACGTCACCTTCATTTTCTAATATTTAATTCTCATGCACTTCCTAAACTTGGGAGAATTTTGTATTGTACAAGCTGTGAAGAAATTTGAATGTTAAAGTAATTATTCTTTTTCTTACTTCTGTGAAAATTGAACAACCAAAAAAAAAAAAAAACAACACCCCCAAAAAACACACCTTTAATTCAGTACTGTATTATGCTTTTAAATACACAAAAGTCAGTAAAATAAAAGTAATGATTCCTAGAGCAAGTGTAATTCAGACATATTGCACATATATATTAAAGCATAAAAGTTAACACCATATGTACAAAATACTTCACGGACCCATTTGTGTCACCACTGATAAATGCACAACTCCTATAGGAGCTGTGAGCTCTTACACAAGCCAGGATTTGAGTCTCAGAAATGAGAGAGGTTTAGGTACAGTTGTGGGAATACTGCTGCATTTCTTTTGTAAATCTTAAATTTCAACCAACAAACTGTAGAAGCAAAAGTTTCATTAGAGAAACAATTCTAAAACTTCTAATTTTTATAACCACAGATTTTTCTTTGCTATAGATTCAGTAAAGTGTTTGTCATTAATGGCCTTTGTTGGACATTTATTATTTTTTTCCAACAAATATCTGTTGAGATTTTACTGGGATCCAGACTATCCTAAATACTTTGGATCATCAGCAAACATGAAAATAGTCCTTGCTGATGTGAGGAAAGGCAGACAGTAAACATACCAAATAAGTAAATTCTAAAGTGCAATAGAAAAATGGAAAGAGAATAGGTAAGGAGGGGAGAAGGTTGGTGGATAAGTTGTGATATGTTAAGTAGGGGAAGATGTGAGAAAAGACTGGAAGGCTTAAGGGAGTGAGCCAAGTTCATAGATAAAAGGTGATTTTAGGCAAAGCAAACAACTGGAGCAAAAGCTCAAAGGCAAAAGCATGCCTAGCATATTCAAAGTACAGCAGCTTCCTTGTGCCTGGAAAGGGATGAGTGAGAGGGAGAGTGCTAGGAGATAGTATCAAAAATTTATCAGAAAACTAGATCATGAAAGGCCTGTAGGCCATTATCTAGGTCTTGATGTTTATTTTGAAAAAACTAGGGTACAATCCTAGGGTTTTGAGCAGGGAAGTGATGTGATCTAACTTGAGTTTTAAAAGGGTCAGTCATTCTGGCTTTTGTGTTGAGATAAGTAATATGGGGACTACAGTAACAGTAGAGAATTGGGCTTTATTGGAGACTCTTTATTGAGTTTTTTACAGAGAGAAAGAGAGAGGGATAGAGAGTTAGAAACATCGATCAGAGAGAAACATTGATCAGCTGCCTCCTGCACACCCACTACTGGGGATGTGCCCGCAACCAAGATACATGCCCTTTGGGAATCAAACCTGGGACCCTTCAGTCCGCAGGCCCTTCACTCTATCCACTGAGCCAAACCAGTTAGGGCTTTATTAGAGACTCTTAAGATAACCCAGGCTACAGGTTTAAACCAGGCTAGCAGCAGTGGAGTTTGGTGACAGATGTCATGTTTTGGAGCTAGTTTGAAGGTAGAACCAATAGGACTTCCTGTTTTTTATTTATTTATTTATTTATTTTTATTTTTTTTTTATTGAGAAACTCTTTATTTATTTATTTATTTTTTATTGCTTAAAGTATTACAAAGGGTATTACATATGTGTCCATTTTTTCTCCCCGCCCTAGACAGTCCCCTAGCCTCCCCTATCCCCCGGTGTCTTATGTCCATTGGTTATGCTTATATGCATGCATACAAGTCCTTTGGTTGATCTCTTACCCCCCTACCTCCTGCACCCCCACCCTCCCCGGCATTCCCGCTGCAGTTTAACAATCTGTTTGAGGCAGCTCTGCCTCTTTATCTATTATTGTTCAAAAGTTTATAATGGTCTCTATTATCCATGAATGAGTGAGATCATGTGGTATTTTTCCTTCATTGACTGGCTTATTTCACTTAGCATAATGCTCTCCAGTTCCATCCATGCCGTTGCAAATGGTAAGAGTTCCTTCCTTTTTAGAGCAGCATAGTATTCCATCGTGTAGATGTACCACAGTTTTCTAATCCATTCATCTACTTATGGGCACTTAGGCTGTTTCCAGATCTTAGCTATGGTGAATTGTGCTGCTATGAACATAGGGGTGCATATATCCTTTCTGATTGGTGTTTCTGGTTTCTTGGGATATATTCCTAGAAGTGGGATCACAGGGTCAAATGGGAGTTCCATTTTCAGTTTTTTGAGGAAACTCCATACTGTCTTCCATAGTGGCTGCACCAGTCTGCATTCCCACCAGCAGTGCACAAGTGTTCCTTTTTCTCCACATCCTCTCCAGCACTTGTCGTTTGTTGATTTGTTGATGATAGCCAGAATAGGACTTCCTGTTGGGTTGGGTGTGGAGTGTGAGAGTAAGAAGGAAATCAAAGATGCCTCCTAGAGCATGGGTCCTCAAACTACGGCCCGCGGGCCACATGCAAATACAAATATTATATTTGTTCCCGTTTTGTTTTTTTACTTCAAAATAAGATATGTGCAGTGTGCATAGGAATTTGTTTATAGTTTTTTTTTAAACTATAGTCCGGCCCTCCAACGGTCTGAGGGATGGTGAACTGGCCCCCTGTTTAAAAAGTTTGAGGACCCCTGTCCTAGAGTGTTGACTCGATCACCTGGAAAGATGGTGTTGCCAGCATTTCAGGTATGCTAGTACACTTTCTGGTGAAACAGGCTTGGGAGGGAAGATTAGAAATTCAGTTTGGGACTTGTGAATTTGAGATATATTTTATATAGCCAAGTGGACATATCAGTTGGATCGAAGAGTATGGACTTCAATAGAAAAGTCTTGGCTAGAGATATAATTGGAGAACCATGAGCCGTCTGAATGTAGTCATCAGAAGAGTGAATAAAGATGGAGAAGAGAATATGGTCAATGACTGAGCCCTGGAGAACTCCAACATTAAGATGTCAGAGGAAAGAGTATGAACTAGCAAAGGAAACTGAGAAGACGTGAACAGTGAGGGAGGAGAAAAATGATCAACTGGGTCAAATATTGCTCATAGGTAAAGTAATATGAAGACTGAGCATTGGCCACTGGGTTTAGCAATGTGCAAGTCATTAGAGGCCTTGGTATGAGCAGTTTCAGTGGTGTGGTGTGGACAAAAGTTTGACTTTAATGAGTTCAAGTGAAAAAAAAATGGAGACAATATATGTACAACTCTTTTTTTATATATTCTGATGAAAAGATAGCCAAGAAATGGGATATTTTGTGAAGATAGTGATGTCAAAAAAGTGGACAATTTTGATTTGTAGATTTTGCCAATGTCAGTAGTATAAAACCCCCAGGGTGGCTGATGTCACTGAACGCAGAGTTGAGAAGAGATGCACACCGTTGGCTCTTGGAAGCTGTCATGGACCAGCTCTAGGGCACCACCACTGCATCAACAGAAGTTTGGCTTTGTTGTAACAGTGACATTGTCCATCCCGAAGGGACGAATCCAGTCAATAGCTAAAAATTGATAATATAGTCAAGAAAATGGTGAACTGCTGGATTAAATTTCCCAGAGTAGGTGAGAAGGAATCTGATTCAGTGCACAAATACAGGGATAGGTTTTAGACATAAATATGTACAGCTCATCTATATTAGCAGTGGGAGAAGACAGAGCATATAGTGAAGATTCTGTAGGTAGTTGTGGTGGAAGGTGTCTCAATGCTTATCTATACAGAAACTCACTTAAATAAAGTTAAAAAACAAAGAGAAATTGTTGGAAGAATATAATGGTAGCTCAGAAAATCCAACAGGACTAATTGTAGTTCAGCTTCATGGGGGGATATAGGGACTCATCTCTGCTCTCTTGAGTGTTAGGTATATTCCCTACCTCTGGAGACTGAAAAATGTTAGCCATTGACCCAAAGCCATCATGTGCCTATAAGGCATTCTGAAAAAACATCACTTATTGCCATTTTAATCTCCTTTTGGAAATGAATTGCTTTTGGTAAATTTTTATACTTTAAGTTTCATAGATCATTTAGTGTTTACGAGAATAGAACATGGATTAATTACTTCCATATACTGAAAAGGATATATTACACCATGCTGATGTTTGAGATAATTTGTCTTCTAAATTATTTTTTGAATCATATAATAATGTACACACATTGTTAAAGGTTTGAACATAATAGAAGGGAATAAAATAAAAGTTAAAATCTCCCTCCTGAGGTCTTTCCCACTTAAAACTCCCAGTTTCTCTTCTCAGAGAGAAATACAACATTTCTTATGTAGACTTTGGGAAAAAATTTTTATGTATATTTAACATATTCATACACACATAGACATGGTCTTATATTATGCACCAAAACTACTTGACATTTGTTCTTTGAAACTCCCTGCATATATTTCTCCTTTAAGAATATTTATGGCATTGGGCTAAGAAATCACTTGAATCCCAAGGACTAACTTTCTCTCCTGAACAGAGTTAGAAACTTGAAGTGACTGTACTTTTTCCTATAATAATAATTCCATTTTACTGAATTGTGTTTTAGAGAAAAGTTATGTGACTTGTCCATGGGTCATATAATTAGGAAAAGGCACTGGTGAAATTCAAACCCACATCCTTATTGTACTGGTCTCTACTATCTCCCTAATGATCTTGCCTCTTAATTATATAGACTATAGGAATCTCTAAAGTCCATTGTCGGTAAATAAGTCTTTGTTTTTAAGGCAAAGTATCCTATATACACTTATTGACCTGCCTGGAGGAATCACTGCTAAGACTTTGTCTTCACTTACTTAGCATTTCAGTAACCTATTTCCATTTTTACCATTGAAGTTCCTTAAAACTGTTTTTGGTGATACGGGGAAGAACTGATGTGAACTAAAATAGTATGTCTTTTGCAAATATTTTGAGCAGTTTTATTAACAATGTAGTAGATGAATAAAAAATATTTTATTTTTTGTTCTCATTTTCCAAATGGGAAGAAGCAGGAAGGATTTAAAGGGTAGGATGATGACTCTACTGAGTTTCAGCCCCATATTACATGTCTCCCCTTTTGTGTTGTACTATCCAATTTAGTTATAGGCCATTGTACTAGCTAGTGGTGCTTAAGAGGCAGTAGTTAAAAATAAATATAATCAACTAAAATGTAATCAATTTGCAATTTTACTGATGAAACAGAATCACTATAAATCTACTAAAAACAAACCCCTAGATATTGGGAGACATCTACTATTAGGAATATGTATAACCATAGTTAATAAACAGACAGTGTTTTCTGCTGTATGCAACAGTCTATGCCTCCTACCCACCAGGTGAGTAGCTGTACACTTAAAATGTTGTCACAATCTGCATTCTTGTGGAAATAGGGAAAGAGGTTTTAATAATTTGAAAAATACAAATTAATTTTTCTGAATATTGGTTTAAATTATTCAAGTAGATTGATAAAACAAAATGCTACAGCCCTAAGGCCATGAAAAGGCACTCCTTTGTGGTGACCTTGACAAAGCAGTTCTGGGCTCTTTTCGGTCAGGATGGGATTCAGGGAATGCCTGAATTGGTGTTAATATGGGCTGAAAAGTAAAACGTTTGATAGTTTCAGAATGGAAGGTAACTTTAACTTTGATGGACATTCTGGTAGATTAGCCTGTCCTAAACAATGACATGGGATTCATATTTAACAATTGATTAAAATAAGTTGATGTGTTGGGCCAGGGTTTGTGACATTGCAATGAGAGTGTTTTGAGAGGAGGAAATGACAGCCACAATCAATCTGCAGGAGGACTGGCTAGCCAAAGCAAGGCCAAATCAGACTATTTTGCTATCGGACATATATTTTTTAATTAGTCACTCTGTTTTGGTGTGCATCATTTCAGATGCTAAAATATATCCATAAAGTTAGAATTTTATACACTCACACACACAATTTTCACATGAATAACAATGCATTTCTGTTTCTATATTTCCATATATATGTATAGATTTATACATTTATTTGCACATACATTCACATATACCTATATAAGTATCACTATATCAACCTCATTTAAAAAAATAGTTGCATGCATTCTGTTGTCTAAATGCATCATAATTAAATTAGCCAACTGAATGTAATTTCAACTAAATAAATTTACATTGACTCCATTTAAAATGTGTTTTTATTAGCTTTGTCTTAATCACGATTTTGGTGATCTATGACCTCCATCTCCCCATTACCCTGATTAACTGAAAACTGACTGCATATTATTAGGAAATTTCATAGAAAGCAGCATTTAAATTAATTTTTAAAGTAAACTAAAAATCAGAAGACCTGGATTCTATTTCTAGCTTCAGGACTTAGTTGTCATGTGAATTTAAAAAAAAAAAATCACACTAACAGTAGTAAACCTATAGCTGATGATATGTGGTTATAGATTTGTTCTATAGGTTTGTTATAAATGTTTAAAGATATTCAGAAACATGGTGGTTGACAGCAACTCTAACAGAACATTTCTGGGAAATAGAATCAAGACTCCTACCAGATTAACCATCAGTTTAAACCAGAGAAGCATTTTTAGTGGCTATCTACCTTTATATTAATGGAAAGGTAGAATATCATCATATGAGATGGTTAATAAATTTCATTTTTGTTTTGCTTTATTCCATTTTTTTTTCTGATTGGACCATGCACTAAACTGTCAGTCAGCCCTCACAAGAGTCCCCTGGTTTGTCCTGTAGCTTTACAGCAGTTTTTAAAATTAACTTCCCTTTTAAAGCTCCTTCACCATTCTTGATTTTTTTAGGTCTCTTCTGATTGCATTTGCACTAGTGTTGAGCTTTCTTATATTAATTTCCTTTTCATTGTTCAATGAATTCTGAAACATCGATTACTTCTAGATATTCAGTCCACTGTTTACAGTTTTGCGTGCCCTTTTCTCTTTTCTTTTCTTTTCTTTTCTTTTCTTTTCTTTTCTTTTCTTTTCTTTTCTTTTCTTTCTTTCTTCTTCTTCTTCTTCTTCTTCTTCTTCTTCTTCTTCTTCTTCTTCTTCTTCTTCTTCTTCTTCTTCTTCTTCTTCTTCTCTCTCTCTCTCTCTCTCTCTCTCTCTCTCTCTCTCTCTCTCTCTCTCTCTCTCTCTCTCTCTCTCTCTCTCTCTCTTTTCTTTGTCTTGATGAGATTGAAGGATAGGAGGTCCAATAAGCTTTTCCTATTCTGGCATTATTTTTACTTTAGAGATTACATTTAGTCAAATTTAGTCAAACTTAGAAAATTTTTCATAGTTTTTATCACCTGGTGGCTCCTTCTCTAGCTTTCATTTTATAGTTTTTAAAGGCATTAAATACAGAGGTGGGCAAAAGTAGGTTTACTTAATACAAATAAATAATATAGAAAGGAAGGGAGGAAGGAAGGAAGGAAGGAAGGAAGGAAGGAAGGAAGGAAGGAAGAAAAAAAGGAATAAAGGAAGAAAACAAGAATAAACCCTGTTTCACATACTCACAATTATAAACCTACTTTTGCCAACTCCTGTATATGTACATCTAATCCATCTGTCGTTATGCAAGTATTTTATGTGTGTTTGTGTGTGTGTGTGTATATATATATATATATATATATATATATATATATATATATATTCTGTCTGTATAGATAGATATGATTCAGTTTCACTTTCTTTGTTTTGGATGACAACTGTTGTGTGCTCTCCGATGTGGCAATATTCAAATTCTAGCTTCATCTTTTTAAATTTTTTCTCCTTGGTATATGTTTAGGCCCTTTCTCTGTTCGTAAATTATATATAAACTCAAATTCTTTTTAAATTAAATTTATAGGGGAAACATTTGTTATTAACATTGTATATTTCAATTCTATAATCTGCCATCTGTATATTCCATTGTGTGATCAACACCCAAAATCGGTCTCCTGTCACCGTATATTTGACCTCCTTTACCCTCTTCCACCTCCTCTCACCCCCTTCTACCATACTGTTGTCTGTGTCTATGAGTTTGTTTATTTTGTTGTTCATATAAACTCAACTTCTCAGTTTCAAGAAACAGGGGATTTTTAAAAAAATGTTTAATTGGATGTTTAGAGCTTTAAAAATGGACCATAATATTGTCCAAAGCATTGCTTTTCGGTGAACTTTAATAGCTAGCATAACATAATGTTGGATTTTATGTACACTTTAGAGCTCTGATTCATAATGTAGATTGTAATGTAATTGCGTTAGAAGATATACTAAATATTTGACAGATGTCCTGAAGACAAATGTTGTGTGCTAAAAAGAGTCATAGTTGAGCAAAGATGAAGACAGAGCTGAAGCCCTGTCTTCATTAGTTGTGAGCTGAGCGGATTACAGGGGTGTATCCATCCCTTCAGGGAAGTCTAACTGGTACGATGTAATTTACTTCGGATTTTCAATATCTTTTGGTTACTTCATCTCCTAAAAGGATAACTTTGAAAGTAAATTGCAAAAGCAACCATATTAGACCCTTCTGATGAAGAATTAAAAAAACAGATCAATACAAACTGAAGTGTGTATTTTTCTAAATCAGTATTAACATGGCAGCCAAGAGGTGATTGATATGCTCAAAATACAAATTAATCATCAATAGTTTTTATACCATACTTTGCATTTAAAACACTCAGGCGTTGCAATTCAGAAAAACATATTCTCAGCTCCCCGTGACCTAATGACCATAGTATTTGGCCAGCAGCATTCCTCCTGCAAGCTGGTGTCCTGTGCGTAAAAGATGTACATGCAAACGTTCTGATTTTACACATCATAATAAATCCAGTAATTGTGGCACATACTTAATGAGCTCCCATGAACTGAAAGGCATTCTTAAGCGCCTTAGATGTCCTTCCCATACCGGATGCACTGTATGTAGGGCGAGAGGGTGCCTCTCCACCCTAACCTTACAGTTCTCGTCCTTCCTCCTGGGTGACAATTCTCTAATGTAAGCATCTATCTAGTGAGAATTGAACTGAAGCCTCCTATCCATTTTGCATAGAACACTGGACAGCTATTAAAATGGAAACAATATTTTCTCTTCCTGATGCAGAGGACATTTAAATTGGTATCCTGGAGGTAAAAGGGCGCAGCTCATCACCCAGTGCCCAGGCTGTAGGGGATTTTTAATTTTTTTAAAACAAGTACAAGAACGTGATTTTCCTTTTCTGAGTTTTTTTGGAATACAGTCATTTAAAGACACTTTATTTGTATAAGTGCTTATATAAACCATGAGCTTTAAAATATTCTAATTTTCATGCATCCATTTTAAATATTGATCATTTACATTCTGAGCAAAATGGTAGAGGTGCTTGTATGTGTATTTCTGGATTAACTGCTATGTAATAGTTAGTGGATATATAAATAAAGGGAACTAAAGAATTAGAGCATTCGAACCAAAGCCTTTATTATTTACGTAAGAAGGTATTTATTGTCCATATGTTTTTCAGGTTGATAGGTTGTGGTTATGGCTACAAGTTTCTATTTCCCGTTTCTGTAACCTCGGTTTTGTTAGCTGCATTTTTCATCTTGTGAATAAAAACATTCAGTATTCCTCCAGTGTATGCACCCTTGGCAGATTATTTTACAGAGTCAGGCTGTACTATAGTTTCTATATCTATAGATGGGCAGGTCGAACCAGACAGTCACTTAATTCCTTATCTTTAAAGTTCTGTGATTCTATGAAATATGAGACAAATTTTCTGTTTTGTAATGATCTGAGATGAAAATGAATTAAAATAATCTCTTGAAAATTAGCCTTGCATTTTCAGAAATAATTCCAAATATTATAACATCAAATCCTTCACTTTCTAGTTTTCTGACATGGAACAGCACTACTGCCAGCTGTAGAAGTGGTCCTTCTGAACTAAGCCACACAGTCCTAAGACCAGCACTTAAATACGTTACAAATTGAATTGCACTTGTGTTAGAAACTGATTGATAAAATAAATTACTATATCTTGTAGGTTAAGATTTGAGTTCTGCAATTGTAGCTGTTACAAATTACCTGAAAGCCTTTTTATATTGCATTTCTTATGGCTGTATTTTACAACTGCTCTAATAAAAAATTCTATACAAAAATTGTTTGATATTAATAGCAATCATTAACAACTTGATAGGTTCTTGTTAAGTATATTTGCAATACATTTAATCTTATTAAACTCAGCCTTGAGTTGTTTCTTCCAAATATTACAGGTCTTTATGAAGCTAGCAATATAAAGAAGAGATTTCAACCATTTTAGGCCAAAAATTAGGTTTAGCTTAATGGATCAATTTTTTTTCTTATTAAACTGCGTCTGTCCAGTGCCAAGTAATACATTCAGCATTGATCTTTGTCTCACCCTGCTGTAGCTTGCGTTCTCTTTATGTACATGAAAAATAAGGTGCCAGGAATGAAAACAATGCCTGTATAATACAAATATAGAATTTTTCTCAGACTTCCATTCGGTTTATCATTTCACTTTGTTATTAATGCCTTGCCTGCTGCTTTTTAGAAATGTGTTTTTAAAAAGCACATTTATTTCCATAAAGAATGCTTTCTTCTGGTGTAATTATAAAAAACATACACCATATCCTGGAGCACATCAATTGTTTCAGGGGCATGAACAAAATGCATGAGCCCTGTTCACATGTGCAAACAGCCTGTTCTAAATGCGGAGCCCTCCAGGGACTTGACCCATTAACACTGGGGACCTGAAGTGTACTGGTTAGAACTGGGGCTCAATTTTGCAGTTATTTTTTTTAGTAAAAAATAGAAAGATGAGTGAAAATGGAGCTGGATTTTAAGATACAGAGCATGCATTGACAAATGTAATGTCAGTGCTTTTTTTTTTAATTTTTCAGTCTTCAAGACATTTAAAGTCACAACAGGAACCCCAAACCTCTTTATACCACTCCTTATCCTGTCTGTTTCCACCCCAGATACATTCTGCATACTTCTCAGGAGAATCGTATATCAGAGTCACCCCTTAGAACAGCGGTTCTCAACCTGTGGGTCGAACGACCCTTTCACAGGGGTTGCCTAAGACCATTGGAAAGCACATATAATTACATATTGTTTTTGTGATTAATCACTATGCTTTAATTATGTTCAATTTGTAACAATGAAATTGGGGGTCACCACAACACGAGGAACTGTATTAAAGGGTTGCGGCATTAGGAAGGTTGAGAACCACTGCCTTAGAACATCTCCTCTGCTCAAAAGTTTTCCTTGGCTCTTTACTCCCCTAAAGAACAGAATCACAACTCTATTCCTGGTGTTTAAAAATGGCGAATTGGACTTCAACCTGGCTTTTCGCCCTTGGCTTGCACTTCCCCAGAACAAACCTTGGACTACTAGTTTTCAAAAACACTTTGCATATTTTTTCTCTCTCACTCTTCCCCTGGTTAAAGTGCCCTTTCCATCCTTCCACCTGTCCACTTTCTACCAACCTTTCCAGCCTCAAGTTCACATAGCACTGTTGCTTCAAAAGGATATCTGCTCAGTTGCACAAAATGTGCCTTAATGGAAACATAGACTTTGAAGTTAAATGAATTTTATATCTCATCCTAGCTGCTTGACCTTGAGCAATTTACTTAACTTCAATTTAGTAATCTCACTTACTCCCTTTAAAGTGGAGGTTATAATATTAATTCCATATAGTTGTAAGAATTAAGTGCATCATATATAAGTTTGGCATGCGGTGGCATCCAATAAAAAATAATAATTTTCCTTCTCCCTCCGGAGCTCCCCACATTTGCACATCATGTATTGCCAAGTTTCAATACCTTTTCTCTATGTATATATTTGTTGTGTTATGGACTGGTTTTCAAGTCCCTTTTCCATAGTGATGGTTCCAGATACTACTTTGTATCTGTCATGATGCAGAACAAAAGGATCCACACATGGTAGACATGATTTGATAAAGTTTTTAGATTTCCCCCCCCAAAAAATGAAGGTAAGAGAAATATTTTTTCTTCTCTATTATCTTTCCACACATTGTTCTTTGACATTATCACCAGGAACTGGTCTTAAAATTTCTAAAATTGGTTTTAGATTTTTCTCCTAATATATTTTTTTAAAGAAAGTTATATTTGATCAGGGAGCCTGAGCACCCCCCCGCCCCGCTCCGCCCCCAGTAACCTAGAAGAGTGACAACCAATATGAGATATGTGCCAGGTTACAGGGAGAATAACACTAGGACTCAAAAGACTCAGTTGGTGCCTTTTAGTTTGAGTCAAGTGGTGTCCACCACTCTGTTTGAACAGCAGTGAAGTGGTTGTTTGATTTCAAGTCTAAGTGCAATACCTACCATACTACCTGGTCATAGTTGTGATGTGGGGTGCATTGTTGTTTCTCTGGCTGTGGATGGGAGTGATAAGCCTTTGAAAGCTGTCTTGTATTTACTGGGCCTTGGAACATGTGAGGTTTCCAAGCCATGGGCCTTTTCCATGACCCAGTGGCAGCACCTCCTATCAGGGGCTCAGACACTCCCAAGAATATAGGAAATCCTTTTGGGCAGTTCTGGGTAACAAGTTCATGGGTGGCAGCAATTATTAAGTATGTTTCTGTGAATTATATCCCTTAAAGATGGGTTCCTCAGTTGATTATAATTTATATAAATACTGGAAGCATCAACTTTTCATAATTTGATCCAAGGCCACCAAAGTGTAAACCTATGTTTTCATTATAGGCATGTGAATTCAAACACACCCATGTACACCCAACAGAGTAGCATCAAAAATGAAATATGCAGCTCCTGTGTGTGTCTAACTCTGTAACTGACAGAAAGATCTGTGCTGTTTTCTGGGTGATCAAATTGGGTATATGACATGAATTCAAAACAAAACAAAACAAAACAAAACAAAACAAAACAAAACAAAGGATATGGTTTCTGAAGTAATGCCTACTTTAAATACAATGTTTATATTAAATATATAGGATTTACTTCACATGAACTTCATTTAACTTTGCTAATATCTAGGTAATTATTACGTATAAAACCTGCCTTCTTAAAATTTAAGAATAAAATTAGAATATCACTGTGAAATTCATATTTTATACTTTCTAGGTTTCTGTCTTACAGTAAACTGCATGAGAAAAATGTTGTAAAGATTAGTGAGAGAAAGTATGTATGTCTTTGTGACATTTGCCAGAGAAAATTGTATATGTACTGAGATTTCAGCTGACTGGCTCTCAATTGGCTTTTTTATTTATGTGGGTTAAAAATAAAAGTAATACCTATAATATTTTTAAAAAATTTAAACTGTCCAGGAGGCACAGAAATGAAAACTAAAAGTTCCTCTTAACCAACAACTTCATTCCCCTTGGAAACCACTTTTAGCTTTTTTTTTCTTCTTTCTCTCTTTCCCTCCCTTAGGCTTTCCCATCAGCTCTCTCTTTTTTCTTCTCCCTCTCTTTTTCTTTTTTTTCTATTCAATTATCTTGTCAGGTGGTAAAATTACTCTTTTATTTTCTGAGTTATCAATCCTAGGCTTCTAAGATGATTGTCTACTCTGAAAGGCACATTCATTTTACACAATCACTGCCTTCCACGTCCTCTTACTTCCCAGCATTCAGATTTTTGTCAAGTTTTATAACACATACATTCTATTCTGTAGTCATAAGCCTTCTTCTTCGTCTTTCTCTTTTTAACCATAGGACGATTCTACACATTTTAATCCAGTAAAAGAGCATGTAAATAATGTTCAGTGCAGTACTATGAGTTCTGGTTGGGCTTAGGCAGTGTAAATGTAGTAATATTTCACTAAACTCCCACCACTGCAAGGAAGGGCTCTCAAGCTTCCACATCCAAAGAATATATATTTAAATCTCAGCAGAATTTTTCCTCTTAATTTCCAGGTATTTTTCCCATGTTTTTTGTTTGTTTGTTGTTGTTGTTTTTTATAAACAGCCTGTTCTTGTTCATGGATATCATATTCTTTCAAATCTCTTTGAAGATAATTTTTCAGTTTTCTTTTGCTTGCTGAACAATATCTTTTCTCCAATAACACATCTGTTCTGCAGTTTCTTCTTGGTCCTTTCATGCTACTGGTGTCAAATATGGTGATCCTCCATGTGTGCGGATGTGTTGCCTCTGCAGCTGGGCGGGTTTCCAGCAGACCGACCGCCCCTTCACACGGATGCACTGTGTGTTGGCTGGGTTTTCTGAAGGAGGGGTGGGCACTGAGCAGGCAGCCACTGCAGCGACTTCCACACCCACAAATCTGGAGGCTTCATTTTGGCCTGGGAGCACTTGCTTTTCTCTTTGCTCCTCGGTTGCTGGTGCGGAGGTCTAACACTACATCCAGCTCTGCTGTTTCTCTCTCGGTTCCACCTCTCTCGCTGGGCTTACTTACAGTCAGATCACCCACTTTCTTTAGGAAGAGATTCTTGTTGTTTTTTTCTTGGGAAGAGGCTATTGTTCATGTCACACACTGGAGGCGGAGAAGGGGAAAAAGACCTCCATGGTTGAGCTGTTCAGAAAATAATTCTTCAACACCCTCCCTGCTGACAGCCCCCAGACTCTTTGAACCTAATGACTCAACTTGGGCTGATACTTCCTCTGAAGTTTCGGGCTGCCATTTTCCTTCTAGTCTTTTCTCCATTAAGTTACTCCCATTTTCTTTGACTAAATTTTCTCCAGCTGTATAGTTGGCTTCTGGGTTGCTTTCTTATTTTCCAGAACTCTTAGGGTTTTGTTCTTTGGGAAACAAAACCCTCTCCTGCCATTTTAGTGGACTTGGAAAGGAAGGGAAGGTAGACATGAGAACTTGGTTTGCTTTCTCCAGCTGGAATCAAGATCAAGGGCTGACCTGACAGAACTGTGCTTTACAAAGATGACTCTGCCAGTCCTTGTAGGGGAAAAGGGGGGGGGGGGGGAACTGAGGCAGAGAGACTGGGTTTTACAGTAGGTTGGGTGCAAGATAGTGAAGGTTTCAACTAGGATAGCTATAGATAAAAACAGATGAAACCGTGTTGGATATTTTAAAAGCTAGCCTTAATTTTAGGATCCATAGGAAAATAATGCTATATATGAAAACAAAAAATTCCAGAGATGCCCTGGGAACAGTCTCATCTTAAACATTTATGTGTACCATCCTGGACAACGAGAGACATTTGAAATAATAAACCTGAGGTATGGCAAAATCCTTAATAATGAAAATAAGAACTCATTGTGCTAACGAGGCTGCATTTTCTAGGACAGGTCTAAAGAATGCGTTACGGCTAAAAGAATGAGGTTTTAAAGTAATAAAGCCTTTCGTTAACCAGGCTTCAAGAATCCAGAGACATTCGCATCTGTTTTTTATTTGTTTGCTTATTTTTAAATTTTCAGTTGGGAAGGCGGTCTGATGGAAATTCTATCTTTATTCAGTTATGTGATTAAAACTTAAAACTAGATTAGCAAGAATGCAAAGTGACTCAATTTATTCCCTATTTTCAGTAGTGGTATGTGTATCTGCTTGTATTGAAAATAAAAAGAATCCAGACAAATGCTTAAGACAATTTTTCTAGTTTCTTTGATGATCTTAGCATATTTCTTAAACATTTTAATGTATTGTATAAACTTTGAGCAGTAGAAGAGCTGTAAGAAGAAATGAAACCAGATCATATTTAGTATGATTACCATTATCATCCAGGAGAAAGAAAAATAGAATAATCTTACATATTATGGGTCTATTAAAAGTGCAACTTTGTCAAGGAAAATTTTATTTCTATAATAGTTCAGTAGTTACTCCATCACAATGTAAAATGGTGTGGGCATTGTTATTAATTATATTCCTAGTGAAATATATATATATTCCATTTGCAGATATGCACTTCATAATTTCTTGTGCTCATAATTTGCATATTGCCACATAATTTCCTTTTCTCCTAATAACAAAATAAGTGCAAAATGATTTATGAAACTTTTAAGTCTTTTTCCTTTCTTTTATTCAATCATTAAGAATATTCTAATAGACTCTTTTTTTAGGAAAAAAAATCTATTTCCATAGATTTCTGTGTGTTGTAGGGGAATGTTTTCTTTCATTTACTCATCTCTTTCTGTTTTTCGTGCCTCTTTGTGTTTATTTCAGTCAATAAATAGATGAAAAGAAAATGCCTGCATAACAAAAATGCAAAGTGTATTTTTGTTTGCTAGTTGATAAATTATTTAGAAAAGATGTGGGGGATGATAAAAATATAACCTGAATTTGCAAAGCACTTTAAAAAACTTTTTAAAGCAGCACAGGCATGCTGTGTCCTATTCTGGATTCTTAGTGGTCCTACGAGTTAGCAAGCCAGCTAGTACTTTCCTGGGATGTGGACTGGAGAGCTCATATGCAGAGAGTTTAAGTGACACACTCAAAGCTGACTGTGGTTCAGACAAGTCTTGACTCAGATCTCCTACTTCTCATTTTGGAAATTACCACTATTAACAAAGCACAAAAGCAGAGTCTATAGCTGGCAATAAATGAACAAAGAAATAAGTAAATATTTATTCTTTACAGCAACTTTCCTAATTGATACTAAGCCCCAGTATCATTATATTGATTGTGCTGATATGTTGATTGGCAATCACTCTGATTATTTAAAATGGCAAAATAAGCAGATTCATTGTGTGTTATGCAAACACATGTCAGTGTTATAGAATCTAGAAACTGGAGAGAGGCCTTGGCAAGGTCTAGCATCCTGATTTTATTTTTATTTTAAAATATATATATTTTTATTGATTTCAGAGAGGAAGTGAGAGGGAGAGAGATATATAAACATCAGTGATGAGAGAGAATCATTGATCAGGTGCCTCATGCAACCCCCACCCTCCCACTGAAGATTGGGCATGTGCCCCAACCAAGAATCGAACCCGTGACCTCCTGGCTCATAGGTCAAAGCTCAACCACTTAGCCACTCAAGCCTGGCTAGCATCCTGATTTTTTTTTTCTAAAGATTTTTTTTTATAATATATTTTATTGATTTTCCACAGAGAAGAAGGGAGAGAGAGAGAGAGTTAGAAACATCGATGAGAGAGAAACATCGATCAGCTGCCTCCTGCACATCTCCCACTGGGGATGTGCCCGCAACCCAGGTACATGCCCTTGACCGGAATCAAACCTGGGACCTTTCAGTCCGCAGGCCGACGCTCTATCCACTGAGCCAAACCAGTTTCGGCGGCATCCTGATTTTAAACATGAAGAGACCAAGGCTTAGAAAGGCCCAATGACTTGTCCAGGTTACACTGTATCAGTCTTAGATTCACTAATAAAAAATGAGGTTACTTCCATCTTCCTCTTAGTTATATCTTCCTATTCTATAATTATTTCCCAAATCATTGAAAAAAACTAGAGCTCCTTACCTGGAAATTTCTAGCTCTACCAAGCCATTACTGAGATAGAAATAGTATATAATTTTTGATATGCGATTTAAAAAAATTAAGTGTAGTCAGGGACTACCAGCATCACGATCATCAGGCGCTTTGAGACCTCCCAGCTCCAGGCACACCAGTCAGAGTCAGCCCATCCCCCAGGATGACTGTGCACAGTGCAGTTGGGAATCTCTGCTCTAGATTAACAGAATAAGAATAGTAAATGTTTTGTTTGCTCTTACCCCATCAAATCTTTTTCATATGCAAACATGTCTAAGTAACAAGTTGTCAAGATTTGGCTTTCCAAAAAAAAAAGTGGAAGTGGCTATCTAGCTTCTACAAATGATTCTTTGATACATTAGAACCCATTGTAAGAAACCTCTCCCCCAGAATTATAATTGTCTTCTATATGCTGCTTATAGAAGTATATAAATTGCCATTCTATGAAAAAATAAATTAACTTATATATTTTATTCTAGACATATTTCATGATGGTAAGGATCCTTTGTTTCAAATACAGGTGTTATTAAATGTTTTAAAAATATATTTTTATTGATTTCAGAGAGGAAGGGAGTGGGAGAGAGAGAGAGAAACATCAATGATGAGAGAGAATCATTGACCTATTGCCTCCTGCATGTCTCCTACTGAGTACTGAGACTAGAACCCAGGCATGTGTCCTGACTGGAATCGAACCGTGACCTCCTGATTCATAGGTTGATGCCTAACCACTGAGCAACACCAACCGAGTCAGATGTTTTCAGTTTTATCATCGGTTTGTATAAGGTTTAGTCTTACAGGTTCAGTCTGTGTTTTTTGAGATTATAGTGTCTCAAGCTCAAAAAGCATCAATTTTGTCTCTAAAATTTTAGAGATAAATGAAGGCAATATGAAATTAATGATATTTTTTATGTGAGCAAATGACCTCAATTGACAAAACATTTACCTTAGTGCAATGTAGACTAGTGATATTGGACTTCAAAGTTAACATTAATTTTTCCCAATGTTGGTGAAGTATTTGCACAAAAATGTAAATTCAGAGGAGGCTAAACTAATGAAAGAGCAGTCTGGCATTTTTGTGGTCACTGATCATTTCCCTCTTTTATAACTTGATTTTCAGGGTACAAGTAGTGAGGTGAGCAAAATGGGGTCTGACCAGTGCTGTAGGGGATGGATAGGATTTGAATAAGTGAAGAGGTCTGGGAAGGACCCAGGTTTTGTGGGGCCTAAAGTGGGAACACTGCCGGGTCCCTTTTAAAAAGAAATAGTGCAAATTATAACTACAAAAATGAGTACAAAGTCTTGTTAGGGGCCCATGCAAGTGCATCCTGGTGTATCTGTGTCTGGGAAGGCATTCTGAGTGTATGGAATAATATGAACAAAGGAGCAGGGGTTGAAACACATCAGTGGCTATAGAGCTCTCCATACAGAAGACCACATAAGAACTTGTTCAATCCATTGTCACTATTCAAGGCAGGGCAGGGTTCCTAGAGGCGAAGAAGGTATCCTATCTAATAAGAGACAAAAAGGGTAATTGACCGTACCTTCGCTACACTTCCCATTGGCTAATCAGAGCGACTATATGCAAATTAACCCAACCAAGATGGCGGCCGGCAGCCACGCAGCTGAAGCGAGCAGGAGGCTTGTTTGCTTCAGTGATGGAGGAAGCCAAGGTTCCCCGCCTGCCGCAGCCCGGCTCTAAGCTCCAAAAGCAACAAAGTTTCAATTATAGAAGCTAAACAAAGCCCAGATACCTGCTTTCAGCAGGCTGTGGCCTCAGAGCTAGAGCCGCTCTCAGCTCCAGTGACGGCAACAAAGTTTAAATTATAGAAAGTAAATAAATCCCAGAAAAAAAGAAAAAGAAAAAAAGGAGAGGCTGGGAGCTTCAGTTGCTGGCCAGCCTGAAAACAGCCCTCAGCCCCTCATCCAGGCTGGCCAGGCACTGCAGTGGGGACCCACACCCTGAAGGGGGTGTGACCAGCTGCAAACAGCCATCAGCTTCTCACCCAGGCTGGCAAGGCACCCAAACGGGACCCTCACCCTGATCCAGGACACACTTCAGGGCAAACCAGCCGGCCCCCACCCGTGCACCAGGCCTCTATCCTATTAGTAAAAGGGTAATATGCAAACTGACCCTAACAGCAGAAAGATTGGGAATGACTGGTCACTATGACACACACTGACCACCAGGGGGCAGACGCTCAATGCAGGAGCTGCCCTCCGGTGGTCAGTGCACTCCCACATGGGGGCGCTTTGCTCAGCCACAAGCCAGGCTGATGGCTGCCAGTACAGCGGTGGTGGTGGGAGCCTCTCCTGCCTCCTCAGCAGCGCTAAGGATGTCTGACTGCAGCTTAGGTCTGCTCCCTGCTGGCAAGTGGACATCCCCCGAGGGCTGCCGGGCTGCCAGAGGGATGTCTGATTGCCAGCTTAGGCCCAATCCCCCGGGGAGCGGGCCTAAGCCAGCAGGTGGTCATCCCCCGAGGGGTCCCAGACTGCGAGAGGGCGCAGGCTGGGCTGAGGGACCATCCCTCCCCCTGCCCCGAGTGCACAAATTTTTGTGCACCGAGCCTCTAGTAGACTATAAGGAGAATCCGTCTCATCACCATCACTACCGTAAATAACACCTGTCACCTCATGCTTTGCCCACCCCTGCAGCTGTCCCCCTGCCTTGTGGGTCATTCTCAGGGTTTAGGAACTGATGAGTGGTCTGACTTTTTTTTTCAAATGTTACTAAGTTCCAGGTGGGAGAAGCAGCTTAAAAACAAACCCTGGCTCTGATGGTGAAGTGACAGGTTTCCCTTGAGGATGGGGGTGACTAAGTTTATTTTGCCCCAGCTTTAAAATAAAAGTATCAATGGCAAGAAAAATATTTTCAGGGGAAATAGAGGACTATGTATGCATGTGAAGTGGCCTGTGCTTCTTTCATTAGCTGTTTATCTGAGTGGCTTGGTTTTTCCCTGGTGTGCACGCAGCAACAACATTTGTGGGTTTCTAGATTCTAACTTACTGAAAGGAATTTCAAACCTTTGCTCCATTGTCCCAACACTTAAAAATATCCCCCTCCAATTAATTTGAATTCTCAACAATTATTTTTTATTCATTAAAAAAATTAGATAGCCCTTTGAAAATTTGCCAAGTGATTGGGCTTAAAAAATAGTGATCCTAGCAATGTTTGGGGATCTGTAGACTGAAGAAATAAGCTAATGAATGTGTTCAGGATGTGCCAGAATAATAAGATCCTCCATAACTACTGGCTGAGAAAATGCTGTACTTCTGAGTCCCAGAGGGCAAATCATGTTTCTCTTCTTCATCACAGGCTTGGGAGCTCCTAATTTTACACTAGTGTGTAGGTGTCTCTCTGCTCTGAAAAGAACAAGTGAATCAATAAGAGATGAATAGTTTGGGAAGATTTCAACCGCCACTGCGCCTACTTTCATTACCCACAGGGCACAGATGCATCAAGGTCAAGAGTTACTTGTAGACACTGCGATTTGGGTCCAAGAGAAGCTTCCTCTCGAGTGGCGTTCTCTTGAAATGTATTTGTAAACACACAGCAATTTAGACTAACAAAGGCAATCCACTTTACTAAGATATTTGCAGCGGCAGAAGAGAGGTCCAAATTCAAGGTTCAAATGCAAAGCCAAAGGAGAGACAGGAATTTAAAAATCAAAACAGAACAAAACCTCACTCACCAACTTGTATGGTTCCCCTAGTCTCTGCTCCCCTTGGGTTTCCCTCATTCTCATACATTTACTGCTCTATTAGTTAAATCCCAAATTACCACTTCAATTTACCAGCCGGGCACAGCCTCATAGAACAGATCCTAATCCCAGTGTCAGCACCACTCTGCAAGGGCTCCTGCTGGCACTTGGTACCGGGTTGTCCTGGATACAGCTCCCTGCCTAACTCTGTGGGCCTCACCAGGGGGCGCTTCCAGCCCGCAGGCAATGCAAATGAGCACAGGAAATATTACATTAATTTCTAGGCACTTCGAATAAGAGTTAGAATGAATCCCTAACTAAATTGGTAGGGAGCAGGTAGGTGACTGCCTTGGCATTCCTGGGTAAGGCGCCTCTCTGCTGATTGACAGGTTGTCCGCTTTGGAGCAGAGGAAAAGGCTGAGAGTTTAAACTTTGCTCCCACTAATGTGGCTTTCTCTTGAGCAAGGAAAAGCATCACTGTAGTCACTTTCTCTTAAAATCCTGCTCTATTTTATATGGACACACACACACACAAAATTATAATCACTTATATGTATAGTAGTATATGTGTGTGTGTGTGTGTGTGTGTGTGTGTGTGTGTGTGTGTCCATAGGGATTTTAATGGGCCTGGGTGCCTGGGTTTGGGAAGGACTTGGTGGACGGCAGCTTTGTTGGGAGCAAATCCTATTGTGCCATAATCCCATCTGTCTGCCTTCATGAAAGACATTTTTGTTTTCTGGAACCACCATGATGCTCATTGAGAGGCATGAGAGCAGGGTTTATAGATGCATGTCCTCCAGGCTAAAACCGGCAGGTTAACACCCAACTTTGCCCCGACTCTCTGTGTTCCTGAACACATTTCTGAACCCTCTGCACCCCAGTTTCTTCATCTGGTAAGGAGGGATAATGATAGTACTAGTAACACATGATTAGGATGTTTGTGATGATTAAAGGAGATAACGCAGGGCATGCTACATTGCATATAACAAATATAGAATAAATAGCAGCTGTTATTTTCTTATGGTGTTATCAGGAAACAATAGAATATTTTGTATAATTAAACACAAAACTGAAGCTTCGCATTCCCTACATTGCCTAAAGGCTATTAAAGGTGAACCAGGGAACTCCATCCCTGTTCTGTCTGACACAGAATCCCTTGTTATTCACCTGCTTGCTGACCTCTGTTTTCCTGTGTATTAGTAATGCCTGTCTTCTTATCCAAGACCCCACCTTAAGCTTTGAGGCACTGTCTACAGTGCTTCTTGCAACATGGAGCCTAGAGGATGCGTAATAAAGATGCATGAATGGATTTATTTAATAGTGCACCCCTGCCTGTGATGCTACTGACAATTTCTTAAACTTCTACCTGATGATATACTTTCTTAGTACCTGTTATAAAATGTTTATCTTATAAACTGTCTTAGCATATCTTTTTCTCCATTCCACATAGTTCTATTATATTCTACTTGTTTGTTGAGATTGCTTTCTAATTGGGTATAGCATGGCCAAATAAATTGTAAGTTGCATTTTTTTTTTCATATTCCTCCCGAATTTCTCTTGCCCTTCAAGGAATAGTAAATAATTATGTACACAGCAGAGTCTACATATAAACAAATTGAATAATCAGAGGAGCCATTTGCCTTTTTACTGGCTATTTTTTTAAAATATATATATTTTATTGATTTTTTACAGAGAGGAAGGGAGAGGGAGAGAGATAGTTAGAAACATTGATGAGATAAACATTGATTCAGCTGCCTCCTGCACGCCCCCTACTGGGGATGTGCCCGCAACCCGGGTACATGCCCTTGACTGGAATCGAACCTGGGACCCTTCAGTCCCCAGGCCGATGCTCTATCCGCTGAGCCAAACCGGCCAGGGCTTACTGGCTGGTTTTTGGCACTCACATGATTTACAGAAATGTGATGGTGAGTAAAGTGTGTAGTCAGGTTGCTTTTGTCTTACTTTTCCTTATTGTTGCAATTAATACTATAGACAAATTCTCTCTCCTTGAAGCCCCTTCTCCCTTGAACGTCAGTGACACCAGATTTTGTGGGTTTCTCCTGCCTCTGGGCATCCTCTTGGACACACTCCTTCTACCAGCTCCTTAAATGGCCACTTCTCAGGGCTCTGTCTTTGGTCTGCTCCTCCTCTGTCTCTAAAGCTGCTGCCCAGCTATTGTCATTCACACCCATGACCCTCCCTGTCACACCCCATAGGTTTCCCTCCAAACTTCAACCCTGCATGTCTCTTGAGCACAAAACCTAGGTACCCAACTGACTGCCAAATGATTCTATCTCTCTCACCATACCACAAAATCACCATGTCCAAAGCTGACCTAATTTCCATGCAACATCAATCAGGTTATGCCTCTTCCATGGCAAGTGTTCTCTAGTGGCAAGCATCCCATCAATGTCAGGGCAAAGACAGGCACCGAGCACCAAGCACTGTAGCACATTCACAGGGAATGCAAGTCCAGACCTGGTTCTGGCCCATTCTGCCAGCCTTCATGTACTACCCTTCACACATTTCCTGTTTCTGCAGTTCAGACAACTGGCCTGAGCTTGATCAAGCACTGTTCTTCCTCTCTCTCTCTCATGGTGTGAGTGGTGGAATGTAGGGCAGTCATTAAGCACGAGGACTCCTGAAGCCTGACAAAATTGAAATCTAGGCTCTGTGTGACATTCGACAAATCACCTCACCTCTCTGGTTCTCACTTTCCTCAACTATTAAGGAGAATATTACAGTGTCTACTATATAGGGTCATTGACATGGGTGAAACGCAGACAATAGCAAGTGCTCAATATCAAGTAGCTCTTATTTGCTATCCCTCGTTATTTAGTCCCCCGACTGCCATTCTCCTACTGCCTGGTCTAATTAATGTCTTCCTTGTTTTTAAAACTTAGCTTGCATTGCATATCCTATAAAAAGTTCTCTGACCCTGTCCTCTGGGCTTCCCTTGCACCCTAATCATACCTCGGTCACTGCACTTGCCTTAATTTTGTGTAGTTGTTTACCTGGTTGGAGCTCTCTTATCTCTTTCTTCTGCACCAAGTACTTAATCCTGTCTACAGTAATTGTTGAGTGGTTTGTTTAAGACTGTAAGTCAGTGTTTAAAGAAGACTTGAGCTTGAGCCTGGGAGTTAACTACTTACTTGCTCTGTGACTTTGGGCAAGAGAAAGTGAGTTTTCTCACAGGGTTGTTGGAATTATTAAATGCATGTGATTATGCTTTAAGCACTCTGGAAATATTAATTATCTGAACAGCTGAGGATGGAAGTGGCATTTCCACCAGATTCTACCTTGATGTATAAAAGCCCTTTACCTTTGTTGTTCAGCTGTGTGGATAGTTATTCTTGATTAATTGCCTCTGAGAGGTCACAGCATAGTCACTTTGGCTGAGAGACAGAGGAAAGAAAGAATATTGGGCAGAGGCAGGAAACCTGGTTCTAATCTGTATTTATTCTTAACTGCTTTGGGTAAGGACATGGTGTATCTGAAACTCAGTGTCCTTATTTGTAACACAGGGCTAGTATAATTTCTTAGGTTCATACTGGTAATTATTGTCTAAGATCTGTATCCTCTGAATGAATTCTGTTGTGATGATTAAACTCTTAGTTATGTAAAACTAGAGGCCCAGTGCACGAAATTTGTGCATGGGGTGAGGTGTGTGTCTCTCAGCCCAGCCTGCACCCTCTCTAATCTGGGACCCCTAGGAAGATGTCTGACCACCGAGATTGGGCCTAAACGGGCAGTCAGACATCGCTCTCACAATCCAGGACTGCTGGCTCCCAACAGCTCTCCTGCCTGCCTGCCTGATTGCCCCTAATCACTCCCCTGCCAGCCTGATCGATGCCTAACTGCTCCCCTGCCAGCCTGATTGCCCCTAACTGCCCTCCCCTGCAGGCCTGGTTCCCCCCAACTGCCATCTCCTGCAGGCCTGGTCCCCCCAACTGCCCTTCCCTGCAGGCCTGGTCCCCCCCCCAACTACCCTCCCCTGCCGGCCATCTTGTGTCCACATGGGGGTGACCATCTTGTGTGTTGGAGTGATGGTCAATTTGCATATTACTCTTTTGTTAGATAGGATTCTTGAATTCTCATCTTTCCTCCTTTTCTCCATTTCTAGCAAGAAACAAACCAATTCACCAACAAGTGTTTGATTCCAAATAATTTAAAATGTTTTCTAGATGGTTTCCAAATCACTTATTTGTGTGGCATGGGCTCCCTGGTGAAAAAGAACTTTATAATGTAATGCCTGATTACGCTGCCAGAGAAGGAAGAGGGGTGGGAATGGGATGATGATGAATGAGAAGCCTCTGGTCTTTTAAAGACAGAAAATAAAGGATATTTTAATGAGCCATCCACCCAATTTTTATTTGAGGGTTTGTATCATGAAAAGAAACCACTTTATAAGGTCTGCTTTAGCTATAGCCAATAACCAGAAAAAATGCAACAGAATAATACTAAGCAATATCTGCTACTAAGGAGGACCAAAGAGGTAAATGAGAAACTTGGTTCAATAAGGAATTCGTGGGCTTTAGAATTCAGAAGAGCAAGGCGGGTTCTAAAAGGATGATGTAGTTTCTAGCACTGACTAAACATTTACTCTGTATGTGAGAGGCAGTGTCACAGGTACTTTGCATGCATTAAATCACAACAACCCTGTGCCATAGGCATTACCAGTAATACCCATTTATCAGATGAAGAAACTGAGGCACAATTGGACAAAGCCACATAACTATTAAAAAGGGCATATGCGGTTTGAATTCAGCCTATATAGTTCCAGAATCTTAATCGACCACAGTACAAAGCAGTGCTATTATGATTTTAATATTTGAGTGGGACACCTTTCCTGGAGAGGGGGTAGAAGCAGGAAGAGGATAGCATGTTTTAAAAGAAAAAAAGGGAAAAGTGGAATTTCCAAAATTCTAGGGTATGGCCAAAGTCATTATTTTCCTAAATCTTTGAAATGTATGGGGCTTAATTATCCAGTATCCTAAATGATAAGTCATATGGAAATACCATCTCTGAGGAATGGGGTAGGGCACCAGCCCTTTTCAAACCCCCAGGCCTTTGCAAAACTCCAGCCTTCCACACAACCCCAGCCCACATGGCCTGTAAACTGCCCATTTTGCATACCCATTCTTATTCATCTTGCCTACTTCCCCATGCACTCTTTATCCTTCTACCCAACATAAGCAGCTGGTTTATGGTGGGATGGAGAGCAGATTTTTGTGAATCACCTGCTGCTCTCCCATACCGCCGGCATTAGAATAAACACTCATATATGATTTGACCTTTTCTCTGCTGGATTGGCTCAAGTAGTGACAGGCAGCCTGTATTTATTGGTTCTCTAGTTTCACAACCACTACCCACAACTTGCTCCTAAAGGTAGCCACTGTCCTAATGTTTTAAAATCATCAAATATCCATCAAACCATAGAAGCCTAAAAATTGTCTTACTCTGTCTAATCAAACCATTGGCTTGCTAATTTCATGGTCACACAATCATACTGTGCAATGTTAGGTTCGTAGAAAAGTTAGCAATATTTTAGAAATGAAAGGCATACTGTGTGTTTCTCAGGACTCGTTGCTCTTCACTAAGGAAGAGTGGCCTATACTTCATGTAACAAGAGCTAGCTAGGACTATACTAATTAAACACAGTTTCCATAGAGTTTTGATAACCACTCTATTTGTATTGCACAAAGAATGTTGGAAATCATTTTCTCAATCCTTGTGATAAAAGTGAGGTATATATATTACCACCTTTTATAGGTGATAGATGAGCTAATATTATTATGACTCCTTTTACAGATGAAGAAATTGGGGTGTAAAGAGATTGGGCTATGTGCCTAGGAGCATACAATCAGGACGTAGCACTGTGACTCAAAGCCAGGCCTCTGCGTTCTACTTTTTCTACATAATCCTCCGCTTCTATTAAAATAAAATGTTTACTAGCCACCTTTTCATATTGCCAAGTAACAAGTAGTTCACCAGGCACGGTACTTTTAATTCAGCGGACCTTTTAGCAGGACTCTTGAGTTTCATTTAATGAAAACATAACAGTGAGGTTTAAGATGCAGAGTATATTAAGTCACACATCTAGTAGGTGGTGAAGTCTGGTTTGAAGTCCTTCATGTGGATTTCAGAATGAGGGGGAAGAAGAAAGGAAAGGGGGACCACCAAGGGGCCACGACATGTTCTCCTTCCTTCCCCTTGGACCACTGCTGCCATAGACCCCGTCCTCGACAGCCAATAGGACTCAGGAAGAGGGGAGCCCAGTTTCTGGGAAGTGGCCCTGCTGTGAAATGATCTGCAGTAGGAAGAAATAAGAAGATGCCAGAGAAATGACAAGAATGGAAAGGGATACAAAAGTGGTCCTGCACTTTTAAGAAACTTAAAAGACAGGCACTACCTAGTGCTTTTGAAATATCCTAAAAAGCAAGGAATGAAGAGAATGAAACTTCAAGAAAATGAATCATATTGGTTTCAAGGCCAGTTGGATAAAAATATCATTTCATTTCTTTTGATAAATTTCTGCATTTTCTCTAATACTGTTATTGCTAATTAGGGCATATTTAGAGATGGCTTTTGACCCTGTTTCATCTACCAATAACATGTGAAGTCCAGAAGCACCAATGTCTAAACTCTTTTTCAAACACCCATTCTTAGTTCTACCTAGGGTCCCAAAGAGGCATGTAAAATTCTTTCCACAAGCACTTAAGACATACCTTAATTTAACAAAATGATAAGCACATTTCTTGTAGCACTTTTTAAAATATATTTTTATTGGTTTCAGAGAGGAATGGAGAGGGAGAAAGAGAGATAGAAACATCAGTGATGAGAGGGAATCATTGTTCAGCTGCCTCCTGCATGCCGCCCCACACGAGATAGAGCCTGCAACTCGGGCATGCACTCTGATTGGGAAACCAAACCTGACCTCCTGGTTCACAGGTCGACACTCAACCACTGAGCCACACTGGCCTGGCTTTAGCACTTTTAAGAGGAAAAGGAAGGTAGAACCTATACCAAATCATTAGAGGGTATTGCAACTCTATAAAGGTAAAGAGACTTTATCAAACAAATAAAATAGGTCTAGGGGGGACTAAATGTTATTTACAGTAAAAAGTAATTTACAACTAAAAAGGTGAGACTGGTGGTTAGTTTTAAAGTCATTCCCTAACCACAAACATCAGGTGATGATGATATCAGGACATTGCCATTCCTCCATTCCTCTCTCAAATATTTACTCACACTTAAAGCCAATAATTAGAGCAGCAGCGCCAAGCAGGATTTTTACAGTCCATTCTTTGTGTCAGAATCTGTGTTTTTTTAAACACCCATTTATACTATTTTGAGATTTTTATATGCCTAGACTCAATCATAAAATTGAATTTAGATATAACCTTTTGCAGTATGTGGAGCTAATGAAATCACCCCAAAGGTCATTTACTTAAGCAATAAGCACTTCAAATTGATCATGATCAGTTAAACTATCTATTCCAAGTAATGATTTTTTTCTCTCCTTTTCTTTTTGTACATATTCAAGTACTAGATTAGAAGATCAGTTTTCTCTGGTGTTTAATATCCAATTTTCTACCAATCAGAGCACAAGATATGCTCTGTTAGATTTATGATACTCTTAAAATGGGTTTTATTTTACAAGTCAAGGTATGATCACCAATTTTGTTGACATAGTATTACCAGCTATATAAAACCTTAGATAAAAGCCAAAAAGGAGAGAGATCTGTATATCTCACATCAAATAATTAGATAGTGTGGGAAAATTAGAAATATGTTAGGATATGGATACAGGAATATGCATGAAAATAAGGGACACTTTCAAATTCAATATTTCTAGCTCAGTTTTTAGGATCATTTTTTTTCTTATCTCTCTAATAACATTTGGTAAGTCAGACTGTGTGTAATAATATTACATATAATCTTTACCTCAATCAAATAAAAATGTCAGTAAACGGAAAGGACCAAATTTACATAATATTATTAGTATATGTCACAATTTATTTTAAAATTTCTAAAAATCATGTGATAAAACTTCAGCATAATAGCTAAAAGTTTGATTTTAGATAATTCTAAGAATAATTTTATTACATGAATATGTGCCAACATCACCTCTTTCTTCTTTGTTTAGATGCTTAATTTTGGGCCAGGTCACAACATATAGCCCCTTCTTTAGAATATGAGCAGAGAAAGTAAGATGAGTGCAAATTTAAATCATCAATGTTGTCACATTGTCAGCAATTCTGGCAAGCAGCTGATGGTTGCTGAAGTTTAAAAGAAGTAGTAAAATGAGGTTTGGGAACTATTGTTTTAATTTTCTTTTTCCATTATGAACTCCATTCCAATGCATCAAGTAGCATCTATTATTAGGGAGAGCGCTCAGAAGAGGAAACTAAAGTTAAATAAATAGTGGTATATCCTGCAGAACCATAAAGTTAATGTCTACGTAGTGCTCAGATTATGAATACATGATTTTTAGAACCCATTCACTATTCTCTCACCAGTGACAAAAATTATATTTTTTAGTTATCAAAAAGCCTTTATTTTGTATTCTCTCCAAGATTTTCATTTTGGCTAAAATATTTATAATATCAACATGATATTGTTTTGGTTATTTTTTTTCTTGCATGATTCAGATCATTTATTTTATATCCCACATCTAATACATAAGCAAATTCTGTTGGCTTTACCTTCAACGTGTGTCCTGAATCCAATTTATTATCACGTTATCTCCAAGTCGCCACCCCTCTCCCCTAGACTGCACAGCAGGAGTTCCTAACAGGTCTCCTTTGGCAACCTGGACTCTGATAGTCTACTAGCCTCTGACAGCTTTCACTCTGGCCTCTGATAGTCTGCTTTTCACAAAATAGTAATTGTTTAAAAATCTGAATTATATGTCACTCTTCTGCTTCATCACAGTTAGAACAAAATGCTAAGTTCTCATCATGACCTGAGTCCCTGCATTTTCTGGCTCTAGGGTGTTCCAGCCACACTGGCCCCCTTGCAGCTGTACAGACAAGCAAGCTCTCTTGCTCTCTCCTCAGGGCCTTTGCTCTTGCAGTTATCTCCATCTGCAAGGCTCTGATCCCAAAGACATGTGGTTTGTGCCTTCATCTTCTCCAGGTCTCCTCTCAGATATCAGCTCTTTAGAAAAGCCCTATCTGACCATGGATCTCAAGCAGGTCTAACTCTAACTATACATTAGTTGAGCATCATTGTTATCTAAAATAATGTTAATTATTGGTTCATTGGTTGATTGATTAACTGCCTGGTGCCCCAATATGTCTGACTGTCCCTGAATATCCTATATAATAAAAGGCTAATATGCAAATCGACCGAACTGCATAACAACCGCTTGCTATGATGCACATTGACCACCAGGGGGCAGATGCTCAATGCAAGAGTTGCCTCCTGGTGGTCAGTGTGCTCCCATAGGGGGAGCGCCACTCAGTAAGAAGCCAGACTCACGGCTGGTGAGCCCAGTGGCAGTGGCGGGAGCCTTTCCTACCTCTGTGGCAGTGCTAAGGATATCCAACTGCCAGCTTAGGCCCGCTCCCTGCACCCTCCCATCCCCCGAGGGCTCCCGGACTGCAAGAGGGCACAAGCTGGACTGAGGGACCCCCCTCAAGTGCACAAATTTTGTGCACTGGGCCTCTGGTGATCTCATTTAAGACAATGGCTTCCCTTCTTTCTTCCTTGGACATTACAAATTTCTGTATTGTTGTGTTTGTTTCTTTTTATTTGTGAAATTTCAGGACATGTTTCTTTTACTTTCTGTACTGCTGTTGTTGCTTCTCACATTCATGTGATACACTATTTTCAGCTCCAGTGCAAGGCATATCAGATAATGTCCGGGAGAAGGCAAAGGGCTCTGAAATATAATAGATCCTCATTAATCACTGTAAATATAAATGGGGAGTTCTGAGGTGAAATTAGAGTGGAATATATGTTATAATATGAATAACCTAAACGGTTACACCTTCCTTTGTAAAAACTATCTGTAGCACCGTCTTGGTGAGGATTTTGTCCCACATCCAATAGAATGGTCTGTGAACAAGTAATGTCCTTTTTGCTGGTGTGGAGCTTCAGTAATCCTGTGGTGTTTTCTGAGAGAAGATGGCCAGTTGGAGCTTCTGGAAACTGGTATTCATGTTTCACATGACAAAAATAACATCCCTCTCTTACTTTATTTGTTTAGCATATATCCTTCTGCCTTTCTTGAAGGTGTTCATAATTGATATATACTGTCATTTTGATAACTGGCTTCAAGAGACCCATTTAAAAAGATCTTACCTCCTGAAGTGGGATGCTGGGGATGGGGTTGGGGGTAGGGAGGGTACAGCTTTAGCCAATGAGAAGGGGTGACATGTGGAGTCCACGATCCATTTTTCTTTGAGAACTTTAGGGTAGGTGGCTCTAAATTAAATATTAACATTTTTAAAAATGAGGTCTGGGCTGATTGTCACCGCACAGTGGAGACCTAAATTGGGCTGTGGCCCTGAGCTCCCAGCTCCACGGCAGAGACCGCGCACTGAGAGAGGGGCGAAGGATCTGCCTGTAGAGGGAGGTGGGGTTGCAACTTCATTTTCCTCTGACATATTTTGTTGGCTGATTAATAGGCTGACACTAATTTAGGTCTCAGAAGACTAGATTGTTCTGTAACAGGATAGAGAAGGAAGGTGGGGGCGGTGGGGTAGAGAAGGGAAATAACAGAATGTGTAATGTCTCAGAATTTGGGCCTAGGGAAACCCAGGGCGGATTTTAAAGACCTTACCCACTGGCAAATGGAGAGTGAAAAAGGCAGTGCCTTAAACAATTAATTTCACTAATCATGCAATCTAAATTGTCACACTTAAGTATCTCAGTGTTGACCTGTTTAGACAATGTGCCTTCATCCACGGGGGAGTAGTTCCAGTCGATCATGTTTAAGTTAGCTAATTAATATCCAAAGCAGGGTGGAATTGAGTAACAGGTAATTTAATCAAAAGATAATTAAAACTATTGAAATTTATAAATTATTATTTAATTAATATTAGTTAATATTATAATTTTCAAAGCATGAATTATGCTGATTAAAGGGTTCTCTCATAAATACCACTGAAAATTAATTACAAATTAATATAATCTGCTGCACATCCTCTTAATGGACTCCCAGCTATTCTTGACTTTTGCAATAAATAAACATTAGGCCCCATACTGCATCCCATCTTCCTGAATGTATTAGGTGTTGTGAAATATTGAGGCCATTAACTCCTAGGATTTCTAAGGAAATTCACACATATAATGGCATCTTTCATAGCAGGGAGGTTGGTTGTTTTGTTAGGATATGCGGCTGAATCTGCTCTAGAGAAGCTTCCGGAAGAGAATGAGAGAATGGAGCTGTAGCTTGGGTGCAGGAGATGTTCTCATAGGGGATGTTGCCCTGGGCGCTTTGCTGCTCTCTATCCTTTGCCATAATCTGCCTGTGGCTGAATTCTTCAGGAATGCTGAGAAAGGGATTCAGGTGAGTGTGACTGGGGAGCCTGAGAAGCATCAGCCCTGGTCACAAAACCCAGCAGCCTATGATGGAGCTGGGTTATATTTGCAAGGAATATGGCACATAAAGGAGACACTGGGGGGTACAAGGGCTGGGCGAGGGCGATTAGGTATTTTCTCTCCTCCTATCTACCCTAGGAAAACCAACTTAACAACAAATCCAGAGGAAATGTTCTTCATATTATAAGAGGGAGTCAGCAGTGTTTCTATGTTGAAGTGGGCGAACACACTCAGCGCCCTGGAACACTGTGGAGACTTTTTATTGCTGCTTCTCCCAGTATTTAATTTTTGACTGTTAAGGGGCCTAGAAAGAGGAAATGGAAACCAGAAAGCTGAGCCAAAGGGAAGTCTCCTTGGTCATTGAGGATCTGTGCTATTAACCTTTCCTAATAAACAGAGAAAGTAGGGCCTTCCCCCGCCCGCCTCCCCCGGCGTATAGCATCTAGCACTTGGGGAGCGCCCTGTAAATATAAAACGACCTCTCTGCCTATATTTATGAGGCGGTTAGATGCTGAATGGGTTGTCACATAACCTAATACTACATAGAGAAGCCCCTGGCTGAAATGTATATGCAGTAAAGACAGATTTACAGCTGCCTTGAGTTTCTCTGTGAATTTCCAAGATTTATCTGAGCTTAAGGTCTCAATCTTCATTTATGCTGCCAGAACATTCCTCAGAATTCACGCTAGAGCAGGATCTTGGGACTAGTACTGAATTTCCTTTGATGAACATATGCTTTCAGTCTCTCATTTTTCTCTGGAGGCTGTGACTGAAATGGAGGGTTATGGTCTTCATTTTGTTTGAGTCATTTACAGTGGATCGCCACCAAAAATGCTTTTTCTTAATTGGAGCATTTTGGGGAAACTAATGAAGGAAAAAATCGTGTCCCTTAAAAACTGAATCGCAGCTGTACTAGTAGATAAGACTGACATATTCCGTTCTTAGAAAGAGGCAATCAATGTTGAATGCGTCAGGTGAGTTCATTTCTTGAGCTCAGCTTTAATAGCTTATAAAGAAGATTGATTAAGTTCTTGTCTGATAGATCAATAGTGGAATGAAACTGTGCTTCTCCCTTTCCCTTCTTAAATGTGGATTCCCAATATGCTTAGAGGCAAAGAAAAGGCAAACATTTGTGCATTGCGTTTCTCCTCCTACTTATTAATGACAGCTATTATGAACAGGGCACAATATTTTTAAGTTACCTAGATTGATTTATTTTATATTAAACAATTGAGAAACTTCATTAATTCATCCAACAAACAACTCTATTTCTTTCTGAGCCTATAAACGATTCTGGTCGAGATAAAGGTAAAAGTGGTAACACTGAAAACTTAGGGAAACTTCAAGGATTTAAGCCTTGAGTTTCCAAGTCTGTTCTCTTCTGTGGAATTATTACTTTTTGTTAAACTAAATAATTTCTTTTGTTGTAGTATTAATATAAAATACATATGTATATTTAGTATATTCTCCTAAATTCCATTAATTTAATTTGTTAGATACTTATATTCAGATTTTTTAAAGTTGCCTTTCTTTTTTCTCTCTTTAGCCCCAGGGTATCATGGCTGTTGACACTGAAGTGTGAAATGTGTTGATTATGTAAATAATTGTTAAAGATTTTCCAGCGAAGATGAACTTGCATTTACCTAAAAGAATATTTTTAAATGCCCTTCTAATTAATTTCATAAATTGTCTCCCTTCTTAAACAAGTCTTTTATCATTTGCATGTAAACAAACTCTTTAGTGGCTTTCTGGTATTCTAAAAATAAAGACCTTTCCCAGCCACACAAGGCTTTGTGGCATCTGACCACCAGTGTATCGGCCTCCCCACTTAAGCTGCCCTCCAGCCACACTGGAAGTCTTTCAGTTCTTTAGCTAGTTCTTTCTCTGTTCTTCTATATGACCATTTAAAGTGTTTTTATGTTTTGCCCGGCCAGGGTGGCTCAGGGGCTGAGCATTGACCTATGAACCAGGAGGTCATGGTTCGATTCCTGGTCAGGGCACATGCCCCGGTTATGGGCTTGATTGGGAGATGCAGGAGGCATCCAGTCAGTGATTCTCTCTCATCCTTGATGTTTCTGTCTCTCTCTTCCTCTCCTTTCCTCTCTGAAATCAATGAAAATATATTTTTTAAAAAGATTTAAAAATAATAAAATGTGTTTGTTTTGTTTCCTGCAAAGAACCCTACCTCGCCATCATCCTTCCCCCATTCACCTGGTCACCTCTTCCTTAACCTTACTTTTCACTTCCTCTGAGAAGCCTGTTCTGATTCCTCCAAGGCACATCTTGCTCTTTTATGGTCTGACATGACACGGTGTATTATGGTTTGTATAATGTCTTTATTTGTTTATTACTTGACCAGTGACTAGGAGGGTAGGGGCTAAGTTTAGTTTTGCTTGCCTCTGCAGTAAGAGGTAGAGTAATATAAATAGAGTTCCTGGCACCTAGTAGATGTCCAAGATATACGTGTTTAATAATGAATGAGTGTTGACTACAGTACCACCTTGCACTGTCTTTTCGCTTTAATCATCCCCTTGCCCCCTTTTAAGGAACATTAAGAACTACCAAAAGCAGGGAGAGCTTATACACTTGATAAAATGTATAAAGCAGCTGTCTTTGTCGCTGATTGCTGGGTAAATGGCGGATCTATTCTTCCTTAAAGAGAATAGGAATCACATGATTTAATGAAAACCATATATTGATGCTTGGTTAATATGTAAGTTTTCTCCGCTCTCAGTGAAGATCGAGAAGGTGTGTGTGTGTGTGTGTGTGTGTGTAGGGAGGAGGGTTTGGAGATGGTGATACCAAGAATGGTTGTGTTTGAATACTCCTACTACAGGTGCAATAGTATTGTAAGAGCAAATACAGTGTTTTTTTCTGTGATTTATTAAAAGTCTATGATCAATGTCAAGATAAGAGTAAAATGCTTTTAAGCAGCATCAGAAATAATTCTGCTTTGGGGAGAATAATAGGCCATCAGGAGTAAAAGGTTGTCTTCAAGAGACAGTTCTCTGTACACACGTGAGTGCCTTCTTGGGCAGAAAGGGAAGAACAGGTGGAAATACAGTTGGCTCTTGTACAACGCAGAGGTTGGGGCTGTCCTCCCTGCACAGTTGGAACTCCGCCTGTAGCTTTCCGCTCTACAGCCGGCCCTTCTGGCCCTTCGCATCCACGGATTCAAGCAAAGGGGATGGAAAAGAGTATTTTCTCCCCGCGTTTGGAAACTATGGCTGAGAATCCGAGGTTTGGGATCCGCGGTCAGGAATCCATGGTCGGGAATGCGAAACTAGTCTTGGATCTGCGGTTGTTTGAATCCCTGATATGACAGGAAGGGCTGACTGAGGGCAACGTGTTTATTATGGACGACAACCCTCGAGGTGGACCCACGCCACTCAAACCCCTGTTCTTCAAGAGTGAACGTAATATGGAATGAACAGATATACATTTTTGGACAGTATTGCCGCCATGGGCTATTCTGAGGTTAAAAGCATTTTTTTTTTAATAGAAAGCTTTTCAGGTAAGGGGAACTATTCTTTTCCTACCATCATCGCTTTTTAAATAGCCTTTTTTCATCTCCCATTAAATTCTTTTTGAATTCAAACCAAAATGCTAATATTTTTCCGGCATAGTGTTTCTGAATTTTCAGAAGCTGTCATGAGAACAAGTTGGCTGAGTTGAGTGTACAGGGCCTGCATGCTCTCTCAGTCTCTCTTGGTGGGTTTTTGTTGTTGTTGTTTTGTTTTATTCATTCATTCACTCATTCATTTACCTATTTAATAGCCAGGACAGCCTCTTAGCCTTATTTATAAAAATAGCTGTAAATACGTCAACCTTCCTTGGCTTTAAAAAAAATACTTTGAATTTTTAGAAATAATAAGTAAGAAGCATTATAACTATTGCTTAAAATTACATTTAAATGATGCTTATATGTATATTTACTGAAATTTAGAAAGTAGAAAGAAATGTTTTATTTTACAACAAAGGCCTTTGTATGCCACAATAAGAGCGAGCTTGCAACTTTTAATGATACATTATTATTTTTTTTTTTATTAGCAGCATAAGTATCGTAATATGGTAGGGAGATCTTTGGGATGCATATTTTTTCACATATTCAGTGGCTTGGTGTCTGTGTTTACTTTGTAACTTTGTCTTATCTAATAACGTGAGATAAAAGTCATTAGTCTGGTGGCACAGCATAAGGTTGATGTTATTACTGTCTTTTTAAAGCCATATTATATTTTATAGATTTCTGATTTAAAAGACTCAATAAATGAAACATTGACTCTATAGTGGGGTGCCTTTTTGCCTCTGTTAGCATATAGTGGATAAAAGAGAAAGACGACAAAAAAAGCCCATTTTGTAATTTGTAGATGCTTTTATTTCAGTTTTACGTGAGCAGTTTATTGCAATGTTTTAATTACTGTGGATTAAAATATGAACAGTGGTCATGGGTTTAAAATTTAAAGGCCAGTATTTTGTGATTACAGCCTGATATTTTCTCTGCTTTAAAAGCTTTATTAAATTGATACTAAGAGGGTAGATCTTTTGTTAAGTGCTCTTATAACTAAAAACAAAAACACAAAACTTAAAGAGGGTCATAGGAAACGTTGGGAGGTCATGGATATGTTTATGGCATAGAGTGTGGCAATGGTTTCAATGGTGAATACTGATCTCAAAACTCATCCAAGTTGTACATATTGAATATGTACAGCTTTTTTGTATGTCGAAAAAAGAGAAAAGATATAAATGGACTTCTTTAACAACTGGCAAAATATTCTGCATGGATGTTTCTCAACCGTATCAGAGCCAATAAATATTTTTAATGTAAATGTTTTGTACTCCTCTTATTATCCTGAGATAAAATTTACATTTAATATAACTTACTACACACATACTTTAAAAAATAATCAGCATAATCCCCGAACTATAATGTAAAGGAGGAGGAAAGGAGCATGATTTACATAAATGAATACATATCTCAGGATGTGAAGACTTAGCAGGACTGTACCAGAAGATGGAGCAAAGCTGGCTGAGGTGTCCATAATGACCCATGTTTGTGATCGCCATGACTGACCATTGTTGGTGGGCTACTCAGACCAGGAGTGGCTTTGTCATTAGCGAAGTGCATCACTAAAGAATGAATGATTCTTGGTAAAGTTATGAGCAAAGCAGTATATAATCTTGCCTTGATTTCATAGCAGTGGCATTCCCAGAAAATTCAGTGTATGTTAAATGTGTGGTAGAAATTCTTTGTGTTTATGTGAAAAATGGAGTTATTCCTTTAGCTCAAATTGGTTTTCCAACTATGTGAATAGATTGCAAACAATAGAAAATTATTCAGGGTGTAGGTTAGTATTTTGTTATGCATTGGATTGACTCAGTTATTGCAACATATTTAGCATCCCTGGTCTCCACCCACTAAGTGCCAAAGGACCCTCTCCATCATTGCAACTACCAAAAAATGTCCCCTCATGTTCCAAAATGATGACTAGGACTTTCCATTGAGGACCACATGATTAGAGATGAGTGCTGCTGTATCCTATATGAAGAAGACAGGTAAGTGGCCCCTACTCTAAGCTAAGTGTCATTGAGTCTTTCATATGCGTGTCCAATTACAGTAAATAGACTCCAATCATGTAAATATAAAATATGATTGTTATAAAAATCTTTATTTTGGACTTTAAGGTACTTACAATGGTAACAGGTCTTCTAACGATGAGCATATGACCATTTCTAGATAAGCAAGTTTTAGGAGACAAAGTAATTTTTTTAAATCTTCACCTGAGGATATGTTTTTATTGAGTTTTAGAGAGAAAGGAAGGGAGGGAGAGAGAGAAAGAAAGAGAGAAAGAGAGAGAGAAACAGCATCGGGTGCCTTCCATAGGTACCCCAACCAGGGATTGAACCCACAACCTGGGTATGTGCCCTGACCAGAAATTGAACCCGAAACCTTTTGGTGCCCGGGATGACACTAAAACCAAGTGAGCCACTCCCCATTTTGGACTGCTCCAAAAAGGGGTTGAACTTGAGTAAGGCCACTGCTGGAAGTAGGGCGATCCCTGGAAGGGCTAACAACTGAAGACTGCTGACAGCATACCTAGCAGCTATGAGCTCACTAAGTGTCAGGCATTGTGATAAGACTTTAATATGCATTGTCTCACATAATTCTTACAACATTGTATAGATGTATAGATGAAGAAACTTTAGATTAAATAATTTAAATAACTGTCAAAGGGTAAGTAAGGGAGGAGTTGCTTATTTAAGCAGAGGAGATGTGGCTTCTAATACCAATCTCAGTCGTCCTCCTAAAAGAGGTCAAAGCCCTAACTCCTTAATCACTGTGACCAAAGGACAATTTTGATAAACTATAAGGAGTCTTTCCAGGTGTCTCACACTGGACTTGTCTCCTTGCTTCAGGGCCTCTATTATTGAATGTTTACGTTTAATGTGGGGCTAGAAATAACCAAACAGCTTTGTTTTCTTTTCTTCTATCCATTTCCCTCTCCCCTTTCTCCTCCTCAGGCCATTTGTATCTTCCATTTCCCTACTGAATCACTAATAGTAATGCTATGGGTGGAAGTGGAGTTCTCGGGTTGCCGCAGGGAAAAGCATTTCATGAGGCCCCCACAGGAGCATGGGTTTTGTGGAAAGCTTTATTGATGATGTAGCAGTAAGGGGATTTCCCTCCAAGGTCCCATCTCTGTCCAGCTCACCTTGGAAGAAGTTCATTATTGTCTCCAGCAGGATCAGGTTTAAGGCCACTGCCCAGAATTTCTGTTCCACATTAAAGTGCAGTCCAGTCCAGCATCCTGCTATCTTAGCTTGTATTCCCAGCTGAATTTCGTTGCTTGTGGGGCTTGCATAGCTGTGGGCCATGTGGTTGCTAAGTTCACATGGCTATGGAGGCGAGTGCATAGGGCGAGTGTGGGTCCCGGAGCAAGGGAACACAAGAAAGGAAGGCTTCTTTGTTCATCTGGGATTATGGGAGTGTGGGGAGGAGCCAGAAGTTTATTCAAAATAACCAGCTTCACAAATTTTCATAGGCTTGTGGGTAGGTAAGACATTGGTTGTGAACCAATACCCGCCCCTAGCCAATGATTTTTTCCCAGGTTACAATGACAAGCAAACACCTTCTCTGTCACCTCACTTTCACTGTCCATGCCCATCTCCTCCTTTGTTTGATCCCTTCCCCTAGTGATCTGCAGGGAATGGTGGTTTCCTAGGGAGTGTGAAGCTGCCCAGGTGACCATGCTTATAATGTCTGGCCTCCCCTCTGCTCTCTTTCTATTATTAATATCAATAAACTAGCTAATCATGATGATAACAGCAATAACCTGTGTATATACACCATGACTTTCTCCATGTTCATATAATTATGTAAACATATATACTTCCTTTGCTTTATAAAAATCAAATCACACTGTATATATTTCTCTAGTTGTTATGTGACATCAGGGAAAATATTCCTCCAATTCAATTGATCTTCAGTCATTTCCCTATTGAAATAATTTCCTTTGTTTTCAGTTCTCTGTGTTTCAGTAAACCACTTGTTACTTACTGATGATTATGTTTTAGATTGATTCCCAGGAATAGGATTACTGGGACTAGAGTATATACAATTTTAATTTTTATAGCTCTAACTGGATTCCTTTCCGGAAGTTCTATAACAATTAACATTTCCAGCAGCTAGTTGGGTTACTGAACGGAACTATCAGAGCCAAACACTAAGCACCAAGAATTGCACTGGAGAAATTAGTCACTTTATTTGTAGAGTGCTAAGCAAGCAGAACAGGAAAGCTATGGCTCAAAGTGCAAACTCCCCCACCCAGGATTTGGTTGGGATTTTAAGCGTACATGGGGGACAGATATGCAGAAGTACTGGCGGGTCAAGTTTAGGTGGAGGTTGGCCATTTATGGTGAGGGGCACGGGCACTGGATCTTCCTGGACAATGCACCCTGCGCCTCTGAAAGGTTCTGGTGTTCTAGTCCCAGTTACTTCCAGGTCCTTTGGTTCTGTGGAGTTGGGCGGAGTGGGGGGGGGGGGGGAAGGGGGGGGGCAAGGGTGGGGTAGGTGAGACATTGGTTCCAGGTACAGCTGAAGGTTGGAGTTCTCTCCTCTGCACATGTTTCTGCTGTTGACCAGTGGTTTTGGTCTGTTGTTTCTGAGAAGCACCTCAGTATCATGTAAAACAGGACAGGACCATTTAAAGCCGATTCTGCGGTTCCAGTTGTTCAATGCCTGAATCCTCACCAAAAGTTGGTGCTACTTCTTTGCTTATTTTTTCCTAATCGGATGGACATTAAGTATATCATGGGATTTACTTTTTCTTTTCCTGTATGCTAGGGAGGTTGAACATCTATACATAAGTTTATTGGGCATTGGGATGTCCTCTTTGTGAAATGTCTATTCAGATGCTTGCTTTGTACATCTGTTGGGTGGTATATCTTTTTTTTTAATTGAGGTGAAATTTCCATAACATATAAGTAACCATTTTAAAATGAACAGTTCAGTGGCAGTTAGCACATTCACAGTGTTGTGCAACTATAACTCTTTCTAGTTTCAAAGCATTGCCATCACCCCAAAAGAAAGCCCATACCTATGAAGCAGTTACTCCCCATTTCTCCCTTCCCTTAGCCTCTAGCAACTACTAATCTGCTTTCTGTCACTGTGCATTACCTATTCTGGATATTTCATGTAAATGGAATCCTACAATATGTGACCTTTTGTGTCTGACTTCTTTCATTTAGCATGAAATTTTCAAGGTGTATCAGCATGGGTGGTATCTCTTTTTGTTATCAATTTGAAAAGCTATTTGTGGATTCTAGATTTTAAAATTTGTATGTCAAATGGTTTGTAAAGTCTTCCTTAGTATATTATCTGCCAATAGGTTTTGTTTATAGAATTGTCATACAAAAGATTGTAATTTTTACACATTCATATATGTCTATCTTTTCTTTAATCTCTGGGTTGGCAATTCAGTGTCCTAAAGTTTGTTCTAATATTTTTTATTTTTATTGGTTTAAGTTTATATTTAAATTATTAAGCAAACTGGAATTGTAGTATATGATTTATTTTCTCTCAGAGGGATAGCCACTGTCATCATTGTTATTTTTAAATAAATTATCTTTTCTTTACTTGATTGAAATCACATCCTTCTGTATATTAAATTTCTGCTATTGACTTTTTTTCTGGTTTCTCTAGTGTGTTTCCTAATCTCTCTGACTATTCCTATGCCAGTATCATGCAATTTTATTAGTGTTTTGTATTGTTTATAGTTTTCTTTCCCTGTTATGTTTTTTTCCTGAGTTTATATTAACATACTAAACATTTTTTTTGTAGACAAGAAAACTTACTTTCATTTTCAATTTTGGATTTTGAAAGCAATAAATTTAAGAATTCATTCTGAAATAAGTGACTAGGTAATTTCTTTATTTTTCTCTTGCTAAATCTGTACACATTTGAATCCTGATTAGCAAGAAAAGACTTGTACTTAACTGGTTCCTTCTTAGGGAAAATACAGAGATAAGCCCCTTTCCAGAAAGGCTCACGTGAGTGTATTGAATGTACGTGTGTAGTGATACACAAGCCTTCCTGGGAGAGGCTATGTGTAATTTGCTTACTAGTGATTCCTTCCAGAGCCTGTCACTATGCATACCTTTTTGCTCCTTGGTTACTAAAGACCATTGAACTCTTCATTTGTGAAGCATTAGTAGGAAACCATTGTGTGCCCATTTACTGGATAAGACATAGAAAAGAAGATATTATTTGTTCCAGCTTTTAAAAGCAAAGATAATTTTTACTTCACTAAAAGAAGACACAATCTCTATCCTTGAGAAAATCACAGCACATTTGGGGAAATATAAATATTTAAAATTATATCTAAATACATCTTCAAATTAACTTCTTTATGCACATATACACACATATTCCAGCAATAATTTATATTTGGATAGCATAGGACTTTATAGTTTAGAAAGTATCTTCAAGACAATTGTTTTCTTAGAAAGTTACGTAAGACCGTGTGAACCATGTCCAGCAGCTATTTGTAACTCTGATTTCCTGATGCTCATTTTGTTTAGGGTAAGCAAGGTTGAGGTCCTTTAAAAAGGATGGTTTAATTCCTGCTGCTTCTTACCCAGGCTTATTCTTCAATAGAGACATTCTTGGTTCCTAGCACCAAAGCTATGGGTCATCCTTTACCCCCAGTACGTGGGGTGTCCAGTAATTTGGTTATATTGAGTTCTCTGAGAGGGTACGACAAGAAAGACCAGGCAAAAGCCTGATGGCAGAGTTGAGGTGAGAAATTAGGGTAACTTGGACTGGGCTATTAGTAGTAGAGATGGAGAGAAGGGAACGGATTGAAAAACATTTAGGAAATTGAATTCACAGGTCTTAGCAATTGATTCATGGTGTGAAGAAGATGTCAATAATATTTAATAATATTTCCCAATCTTTGACTTGGGCATGAGGGGGTGAGTGTGTGACCTTAAAGTAACAATTGGATGAAAGGGTGTTAAAAATTAGTTTGATTCTTTCTTCATAGGTGCAAAAGGAAAATAAAATGAATGTTCCCTTGTAGGAATTAAAGCCATAGTGACACACCAAGCATTTGCTTTAACTAAAGATGGTTACAGTTTTACAGAGCTGACATGACTATGATACACATTGATAATAAAACTGAGGTCCTGCCCTCTATAAAAGTTAAACTGATTATTATACACTTGCATGTTCACTCATATTATTTATTATTTTCTATTTAAACCATTATTTTTATTGCAAAAGAGGCATAATTTTACTCTCAGCCTATAAACCTTACTATAACTTATCTGTATCTTCTAAGCACAGTCATTTTTGTCCCTTTAATAAGTGTAGTAATTTACATTTGCTAATGGTAGAACTATGGTAATTAGCACAATGTAGTTGTATTCTTAACCACTGCCTTATTATAACAATTTTAAGTCTTGTTATTTTTTTCTTGGTGCAGTGGAGCTTATGATTAACCATGATTTTTTTTTACTATATATTTAAATAAAAACAAAACAAAAATACTTTTGCTTGCTTTATTTCACTTCTGGCTCAATCCAGTCAGCAAAACTTTACATGTAATTAGTTTGGAGATTTTAATCACTCCTGGGTGAAATTTAATACCTTGCCTTTTTTTTTTCTTTTGGTTCTGGATTTATTTGGATATTCTTCCTAAATCTTTTACTACCAGCCTAGTGCATGCAGTTTTTCATGGCAAAAGGGAAATTTAGTCATTTTTTTCACCTACGATGTGGTAGATAGTTGCAGAGAGGAGGGTTTATTGTTAATGATTAAAATTCTGAATACAAATTATAGTGAACTCTGTTATCTGGAATGATTACAAAATGAAATGCTTTGTTTAACCAAATATTCATGTACATATTCATATATCATTTATAAAACGTTAATTTGTTTAATACTCAGAGCCAAACTAACTTCCCTTAAAATGAACACCAAGTTTAACTGTACTTTTGGCCTTTGAGGAGTCGGGAGTCTCAGGGTTTTCCAAGCTCTCACTGGGGCATGCCCTTCATCACCCCAGGCTCCATTATGCTTACTCTATGAAGTTGCAGTATTTCTCAGTAATATAACTGTCAACTGATGGTCGATGCCACCCATTCAATGCCAACAGGAATCCCCAATTTAGGGTGTGGTGAAGAAGTTGACTTTATTTAGTGCGAACAATTCAACGGTAACACAGCATGGCTGTGAAGACAGCACTGCGGTGAGCAGCTCAGTAGTGCGCCAGCACTGCCATGAGGCTGCCCTGCGCCAGCTGGCCCTGGAGCCAGTCACCTTTCCCACTGGGCAGCTCCACTCCACTCAGGTCCACTCAACTCTTCCCTGTCTGCGCCTATCTGCTTTGCTTCACGCAGGTACGTTTTTCTCAGCAGGCAACCGAATTCCTCAGTTTTCAGTGCAAGGTGCGCTGGGAGCCCGAGGGAAAGCTGGTTTATATAGACAGAAGTCCCCGCCCCTCGTCCCTGATTGGTCAGAATAGAGTCACTCTGGCCAGAGCTGTGCAGCTCCAGGAGCTCCTTCTAAGGGCTGGCTCAGGTGGCAGGCAGGCAGCTTAGCAGTGCAGAGGCTTTTTGTGTGAGAGGTCCCTGTGCAGAAATGGCTGCTAGGACTTTGATTTTTAATTTTCTTTTCTTTTCTTTCTTTTTCTTTTTCTTTTTTTGAGCTTTGTTAGCCACCAGGAGCCCTTCTTAGTAGGTGTCTATATTTTTTCTCAGGGTTTACATAACATTTTTAGTATTCAGAAAAGAGAGCTTTGTTCAATATGTCAGATCTTCGTTATTTATTTCCAAGATATAGCAAACTTCTCATCTCTTTTCATAAAAGCATATTCTAAAGACATAAAATAAACTGTTAAGGCTAGCGAGGCCAGGTCTAGGAGGTGAAATGGATAGTTAAAATAATTAAAAGGCAAGGTTTTAATTTAATTTAAAGGCCAAATGATCTGGATCCTAACCTACCAGCTCATTAATTAAGTGTATTTGTTTTTCAGCACTGACCTTTTCCAACTTAGTGCTAGGGTTGTACAAGTTCAAATTGACCTTGTCTTCTTTCTGCTGTCCCAGATCACCAATGATCAAGAGACCTTTCAAGATCACAAATTATGAAAAACTTATTAAATTATTTTCAATTTACCCTACCCAAGTTAACCAGAAAACTTATTAATGATATACCTTGAGTAGTTCCAATTTGGACAGCATTATTTAATTTAAAGAATTTGGTAAAAGAAACAAACACAAGAGCAAAACACATTTGTTTCAGCAACTTATGAAATTCAGAAAAATATGTTTTTCTTTTTAATTATCCATTGATAAATTATGTTTCCTCTCCTCTTTGGCTCATGAATCAAGACCTACATGGGTATCACAAGGCACAATAATGGCAAAGGCAGTTGCTGCATTGCTCTTCTGGTGCAAATAATAGCAATCTGTGTGACTTCTTAATGACTTTTCTCTTAATCAAATGAGATTTTACATAGAGCAAATAATTACATCCATTTTCTTCATTGTTTTTATCTCCTGGAAGTTGCTTAATGAAAGGTCAGTGCAAATGCTATTAACAGTGAGAAACAAGGCCATGATTGTGAAACACCTTTGTAAACTGTAGAGTGCTCACAGATATATTAATAATGAGAACATGACAACAGTGGGTGTTTTGAACAAGGCTGATGGTTGAATATTCCCTGAGCACCGACTGGGAGCCAGGGAAACAACTTTCCTGGAGAGAGACTTTCAGTACTTTAGCTGCTGCATTAATTTGAATCTGCTCATCTGCTCTGCTGAGATCTTGCACATTGTTTGGCCTATTTCACTCTCTAATGACAGGCCTGGTGCATGTTGATGGAGAACCTGCCAAACATGTCAAATTTCAGGCCAACAGGTAGCCAGCCGCAGCTGTCTCTGCGACGTTCTTTCTACATGTTGATTTCATTTGTTTTGCCTCCTTCTACAAGGCCCCACTCCAGGCTGATTTGTTTCAGAAGGGCTGTTCTTCACTGTGCTGACATGAAAGGCCATTGCCTCAGTGGCTCTTACTATTGGAGCTCATATTTTGACAAAAAACTTATTATCAATGTTGTGACAGCTTTCCTTTTGCCTCCTGGAATCCTGACTCAGACCCATGCATTTTCAGATAAATTTCATGTGTGTGTAATTTCTATTTCCTTTCATAGTAAAAACAAAACAAAACAAAAATAACAAAAAAAACCACACCTCTTGAGGTCCAAAACCATAACCTTATACCTCCTTGGATGCTTCACCGTGCTCCAAATCCATAAAAATATATACCAGTTCCATTTTTGTTAATTTGATTTTGATCACCAAGTAGATATTCATAAAACCTCTTGTAATTAGAAAATATATCTTACTATTTACTTTTTTTTGTTTTACTATAGAGATTTACTTGTTATAAAAAGTGTGGTGTGTGGTATGGGCAGAGGGAAGATACAATAACATTTTTATTCTGCGGTTCTGTTTGGGCTTGATTTTCAGTTAGATTGAGAATACTTAAAGTGGATGGGCCTCATAGGGTACTTAAACTCCCTGTAGTTATATGAATAATATGGTGTGTTTGGGGACTTTTTTCCCTTTATGGTGAAAGAGTCCATAATTTTTATTAGATTCTCAAAGATTGTAAGTGACTCAAAGATAGTTGAGGGTCATTGAATTAGAAGGCACCAGCACAGCTGGGTTTACTAGTAAGGATGTGTAGACTAAAATATTTGTAACAAAGCTGGAATCAAAGGCTTTTGTGTCTGGATGTTGATAGTACTACCAAAGAGGGTTACTTTGAGTATTACCTTTCACTCCTACCTTACTTCACCATACAACATTTATACATATATATACAATGCATAAAATTCCAAATTTATAAATTGGGTGATACTCACTTTATGAAATGATTAGTTCAGATTTTGTTTAATGAGCTCTCCTGGACATTTAAAATTACTTCATTTGTGTGTCACTTTCCAGAAACACGTGTTCTTTACTCTGGACAAAGTACAACGGAATTCTATACTTTGCAATGGAATAAACAAGCCCATAAGTGTTCTGTATCTTTCCATGGGAGAGACATGATTTTAAAATGTGAGTCTCACAAAAGTGAAGATGTTTCCTCATTTCTTTGTTTCTTTCTTGTTTCTGTATGAGGCCTCACATCAGACATAGCACTGGACTTGTAACTGGTGGCTGACTAAAACCTATGCATGGATTGAATATCTCTGCTAATTTATTAGTCACATGGGTGATTCTTCTAATACCCTAGCCCTGTGGTCGGCAAACCAATCGTGGCTCGTGAGCCACATGCGGCTCTTTGGCCACGAAGTTTCAATCGTACTGTACGTGCGCGCCTGCACGTGGTATTTTGTGGAAGAGCCACACTCAAGGGGCCGCAGTTTGCTGACCACTGCCCTAGCCTCTAAGTTCCTTGACCTTCTCTCCCATAGCATCTTGCTTTCCACCCCACCTCACCCATAATCACATTCCAGACCAGTGGTTCTCAATGTTGGGTTATCCCCAGGCTCAGTCTTTTAGCCCTCGTCAATTCTCTAGCTATACTCACTTCCTACATGACATTACCTGGTGTCATTCATGGTTTATACACCACTCTAAAACCTAAGTCAGCCCAGTCCACTCCTCAGAACTCCAGGCATGCATATTTGCTTATTTGATGTCTGCACTTGAATACCTAATAAGTTTCATTAATTTATCATGTTCCAAACAGAAACCTAGATTTTGCCCACCCAACCTGCAACCTTCCACACTTTAATTAGAAACAACTCCATTCTTCCATTTGCTCAGGCCACGCACTTTGCAGTCCGCAGTCATCTTTTCCCATCCCACCCCATTCTCTCTTAGTCTCTATCCAATCCATAAGCAAGACCTGTGAGCTCTACCTTCAGTTTACATCCTGAACATGACTCTTTCTCAACGACCTTACTTCTGCCCACCATTCCACCCTCACTTCTTGCCTGGATTGTTGTAAGAACGTCCGAATATGCTACCCCACTTCTGTCCCTCTCTCTGCTACCTGAAATGCTGCTCTCAATCCAGCAACTAGGGTGCTCCTATTAAAAAGTAAATTGTATCGTGACACTTCTCTGCTCAAGGCCTCCCAAAACTTCCGATTTTATCAGAGTAAAATCAAGCTTCCGATTGTGGCCACTTGGCCCTACATGACCTTGCTACCTTTACAACCCTTCTCTGCCTTGCTGATCTTGCTGTCTTCCACCCCCTCCCCTCCGCCCCCCACCTTGCCCACCTTGCTCCAGTCACACTGGGTAAACCCAGTCCTGCTTCTGAATTTTGTTTCCGTCGTTTCCTGTGCTTTGAATGCTCTTTCCCGAGATATTCACTTTGTCTTGCTTCCTCGCTTATATAAGGTTCCTTCCTTCCCCAACTACCCTATTTAAGAGAATAATATCCCCCATATACTCGCTTTCTCTTTCACTCCAGCTTTATTGTTCTCCATGCCACTTATCACCATCTGACATATTATTTAGGCTGAACCACATGAAATTGTAGATAATGACCATTTTTGTCCTACAAAAACCGCCAGTACATGGAATTCAGACTAATTCATATTTCTTGTTTATTTGTAAGCTCTGTGATAGAAGCAACTTTTTTCTGTTTTGTTTCTCTCTCATAGCCCCAGCTCATAGAATAGTGGTTGGTACATAATAAATGCTCAATAGATATCTATACCAGGTAGACTAAAATGAATGAATGAGTCAGCAATACTTCTAAGGTACCTGCATTTTGCTATCCATGTTTCAGTCCATGAAGCAATCTTTTTTTCTGTTTTGTCTCTATATGTAAAACTGAATCACCACCTCTTTCAACCAGTATATTAATATGCAGTTGGGATGAGTCAAGGGGAACAGTGTAACTATTTGAAAGAGGTATGTAATATAAATTAAAATGGAATTGTTAATCTAATCTATTTATCTAGTGTAAACATTTGCAAATATGTATATTTTATATAATGTTTATTTCACTAATTTGCTTTATTTTTACTAAGACCACTAATATAAATTCTGATTTTTATATCCTGAGCATATTTAATCTGAAAGTGGATGGGAGGCATAACGAGAGGGCAAAACTAAAATGGACTTAAACTATTGGCTGAAATAAATGACAAAGGGATATTTTTCTCCAAATAAATATGTATAGACTAACTTTGTAAGGAAAGGCTTTGAAATCATTTAAAGTATGAATATGGGAGTGGGTGGGAAGTAAATGCCTTTTAAAAAATTTTATAGTAAGAATATGCTTTGAAAAGGCTGGTTGGAAAGAATCTGAAATGCTTTAGCAATGACGTCCGGCTACAAAATTTAAGTCTGGGATGGCATATACAAGGGCACATTCTGCTCATACTTTTAGGAAAGTATATAAAGATGTGGTTAAGAATGCCCACATGTAATCTGGGGGAAAATAGTCAGAATCATAGTGGTGGATTTTCTTTTACTTTATGTTTATTGTTGACACTATTATAACATGTCCCTATCTGCCTCCCACCCCTTCGTCCACCTCGGCCCAGCTCCTACCATCCCCCTTCCCTCTGGCCATCACCACACTGGCCAGGGCCTGTGCATACAGTATATGTTCTTTGGCTAAACCCTTCACCATCTTTCATCCAGTCCTCCCATCCCCTCCCCCTCTGATAGCTGTTCCATGCATCCATGCCTCTGTTCCTATTTTTTTCGTCAGTTTATTTTGTCCATTAGATTCCACATATAGGTGAGATCATATGGTGCTTGTCTTTCTCTGACTGGCTTATTTCACTCAGCATAATAATCTCCAGGTGCATCCATGCTGTCTCAAAGGGTAAGAGCCACAAAAATGGCGATATTTTGTAAGGCAAAGTTGCTACATCCATTCTTTGAACAAGTTAACAGGCGAAGGAGAAAACAGTACCTTCCCGGGAGCACAGCACACACTGGGCAGGATATCTGGGACGAGAGCCCAAAAATTCCATCTTTCTGCCTCAGACTTTTGCGTTCAAAACATTGCAATCTGGTACCTACCGGAAGATTCGTGTGTAGAACCGAGTGCTTTAATTTTGCTACAGGAAAAAGTAATGTAGAGAGGGCAGAGGCTGTGATAAAGACAAAATTTGTCTAAATAAAAATATCCTTGGCTAATTAGTAAAATGGCAAAGACATTATGAAAAACAAGAGAGGCACATAAATCTCTTTCAAAAAATGTTAAATATTTTAATATTCACTCAGGAAAATCTTTTTATGTAATTTTCACGTGTGTGTAGAAATGATTAACACTATGTTGAAACATAATTTTTTTTTTTTTGCCACTGAGCTAACATTGCTTTTTATCATTATGTCTTTGAATACTGTACTACTTATCTGACCTAGAACATTTCACATAAAAGAAAAGCTAAGTTGGAAAAAGAACAATTCAGATCATAAAAAGATGTGATATCTGTGAAAACAGATATGATTAAAACAGTGTGTGCTGTTTAAATGAATTAGGAGCCATCATGGACAGCTCTAGGAAGAAGGCGCCCCATCACGCAGAGGCAGTTAGGAAGGCAAATAGGACTCCAGGGTGCATTAAAGAAGGGAGAAAATAATGTGGAAATATTAAATTGATGTTCTATCAAATAATGATACACTTTCATCTAGAATACCGAGTCTAATTTCAATCAATGCACTTTAAAACATGTCAAGCAAAGAATGAAAATATCCAGAGGAATGGAGAAAAATGAGTAAATTGGGGATGAAGTTGTATAAAGATAATTTATTTTTTAAAAAATAAGTTTTGTTAAGTGGTTAGTCACTTGTTTCTCAAACAGCCCTGGAAAGGATATTTTGGTAATTGGGTGATTGATGCTTATAGTAAAATAAGTAGCAACAATAAATAAACCTCAACAAAAAATAAAAATAGATAGTATTATCTGAGAATTGGAATGACACTTAAAACTAGTCTGGGATTAGAAAAGAGTTACTGATTTAAAAAAACAAACAAACGGAAAAGAGTCATCGATGATGGAAACAGAACTTCTATGTTAGTGGCCTTGTTCTTTCCCAAGTTGTGTACTTAATCTCTGTCCCCCACCAACAAATAACATTAATTGTAGATTTATTCCCTTTTATGGTGACACAATAGTATAAAATAAGGTCCGTTGTCATTTTTTACTCATTAACAAAACAAATTGCATGTGTGTTTCATCAGCATAAAAAAAGATACTTACTATAGAATATTAGTAAATTTGGGGACATTAGAAAGAAAAAAATTCTTATCATTCCTAACCAAAACTGATCACAGTTAGCATTTTGATGTATTTTCTTCCAACATTTCATATAGAGTGCTTGGTTGTTCTATTTTATATAGTTGTAATCATATCATAGATACAATTGTTTTGTTTCATTTCAACAAAAATATATTCCTATGTGCTGTTATAAGCTCTCAATGAAAATTTTGGTAAAATATTTACATCACTAGATGTTTCACAATTTATACAATTATTTCTATAAAACTGCTGATCCTGATATTGACAATTTTGTACTCTGAGACAAAATTACCAAGTGATTAATGAATAGGAAATGTTTAATAAAAGGATAAACTTAATGAACATGCAAGTTGTAAGACGGAATGACTCCCACTTGCTGTTTTTTCACCGATATATTTTTTCAGTTACATACATTCACATCATGTTATCACTTGTCCTCTAGATTTTAAACATCCATTGGTTTTTTCCCATATGTAACTGGAAACTTAGTCAATAGTTTCTCATAGCAGCTAAGAGGGTTTATCATTCAAATAGTGATCATGGCCAATTCTAGAGACAAATACCTGAAGAATTGAGAAATTATCTCAAAGGAATCCTAGGTTTGGAGAATGCAGAATATACAAAAGACTTTTTCACTGCCAAGGTTACATTGTGCCTGTTACCCAGAACTGAAAATAGCTGGAATTCACTATTGTGATGTCTGGGGTTTCATCTAAGAAAATAAATCTTTTTTAAAAAATTTTTCTTTAATATATTTTCCATTTTATAACATGTTGGATTTATGTAGTTTAATTTGGTATATAAATTTTACCTCATTTATCCTCATGTGCTTGTTGAGATAATGGACATTATCTTCATTTCACAATGAAGAAATAAAGTTTATGGTTGGAAGAGTAAAAGGAGTAGGTTTAAATCCTAAACTCTTCACGGTGAACCTAGTTTACAGTTTTTACAATATTAGTTTTTATATTGCAAGTGAAAACAATAAAATAAACTTGACCCCCATGGTCCATTGGATGAATTCTAAGATATCCTTTATTTTGTGCTTGTTTAAATAGCAAGATTAATCCCATAAATCTGTTGCTAATGTTAACTTCCTTCCAAAATGTGAAGCATGCTCCATTACTAGAAATTGGACTTGTATGTAATCTAAATGTCCATATATCTACTGGACCGGTATGTTTTCTTAAATATTCAATTACTTTCAATTCAGTTATTCATTAACACTCTCCCTTTAACCATCTGTAGCTCTGCTCTTAAACTTGAAATGATTTGTTTTTGCCTTTTCCATAAACTTTTAGGCTCAAAAATTCTTTGTTCCTTTTTTTCAAATCTATAAGGAGATTAGTAATGACCAAAGTTTGGGAAACTTGGAGGAACTAAGCTTATTTCAAAGGTAGAGTTAAGAGAATGAAGTCAGAAGGTGTATTATTTCAATACCAAACAGAGATATTCAGAGAAGAAAGAGAGAGGGATAGAAATAGAGTGGAAATAGAGGAAATGAATAGTAGGATCTAAACATTTTATAGCTTTGAATGAATGGAGCATTCTTTCCTCTCTTATGAAATGTCTTTGAAAGGATTTGGGGCCTTGATTGCACGGACGTCAGAGTCCTAAGCAGGGGTAGGGAAATTCAGAACCCTATTCTGCCTTTGCTGAATATTGTAACTTTTTTTCTACTCCCCTCGCCCCCCATGGTAATTATAACCTTTGGAAAGATGAAAAAAGAGTTTTGTTTTTTTTCCTGGAGAAGGCTTTTCTTTCAAAGATTGTGAGTTTGGATAAGATCTTTAAATGAAGGGGTACTAGACATAAGAGTCTTTTTAAGTCCTTCTTATTCCAACATTTGAAAAAAGCATTTTATTCATAAACCTTACACTTTTTTTTCAAAGGAGCCATTTAATTCATTATGGAGTAGTATGAAGCTGTTGAGGGAGATATAGCAGCTTGATTCATTTGAAATCACAGGACAAATAGACTTTAAAAAGCAAATGCATCCATTTTGACACTAATTATGTATCTTTTGCACATGCAGTATCTCATGTCACAAATTGCTCTCATTTGCTTCTCACTGCAGAATATCTCTGAAATGAGATGAGTGGAAAAATGCCTTAAACAGGTGGATGTGAAACAGGTTGGGGGCTATAGGATTTTGATGGAGGAGGATGGGTTGAGGAAAGGAAAAATGAAAGTGTCTTAGAAGTCACTGGAATTCATAGGGAATTCGTTCAACATGATACTGACCCATGTGATAAGGTGGAATATATGACTTTTCAAATAATATGCGCCCTCTTTATAATCATAACAACATTGTCAGTGTGCTAAGATTATTTTATCTGTACATATTGTCTTTATCTTAAAAATAAGCTTATAGTAATATTCCCATTTTACAGATGAGAAAACCAAGGCAGTTAGGAATTTACCTAAGCTGATTCCAATATTGTGTATTTTCCTCAACACCACCAAGCAGTGAACTCAAGTCTGACACTATCTACCTGGAGATCCAGTGATAGATAGCGTCAGACCTTATAGGATGGTCCTATAAGACTTCTCCCCACTTCAGATGCCAGTCACAAGTCCAGATTGTCACCTGTGCTTCTGACCAAGAACCGAGCCTCCTTGGGTTTAATGAATTTGTTAGTGTGGTTCACAAAACTCAGAAATACTTGCTAGATCACCAGCTTATTATAAGGATGTAACTCCGGAGCAGTCAGGTTGAAGCCGTGTATAGGGCGAGGCATGGGGAAAGGGCTCGGACTGCCATGCCCTCTCCCAGCACACCGCTCTCTCAGCATCTCCACGTGTGTGTTCACCATCCTGTAAGCGCATCACATCTTGTTGTTGAAGAGTTTTCATAAAGCTTAATCTGCAGACCAACCCTTCTCCCCTTCCTGCAGGTTGCTTGGCGGGGCAGAACTTTCCAACTATCTAATCACTTGATCTCTGCTTGCTGACCAGCCCCATCCTGAAGCTATCTAGGGACCCCACCCCAGGTCAGCTCATTAACATAAAATCCAAATGAGCAAAAATCATTCCCATCATTCAAAATTTCAAAAGTTTGAGGAGCTTTGTGCCAGGAACCAGGGACAAAGACCAAGTATATTACTTATTATACCATAGCATAGTATATACCATATACTATGCTTTATAATCTACACTATATACTAAATATGCTATATACCCACACTTGGGGGATTGATCCCTAGAGAGCTGTCTGGCTACATTTGTATCGGACTCTTGATCTGCATTTTCCCCAGTCCTGGTCTTCTAGTTTGCTGAATTCTGTACAATGCTTTATGAAAAACGCAAAGTTTACTGAAGTCTGCAGAATTAACCTGGGTTTGGCATCATGCAATCCACTCTTGGATCTATTTAGCACAGGAGGAGAGCTTTATAAATGATGCAAGAGTTTCTTAGGGTTCTTTATAGAACAATTTAAATAGGGCTAAAAACAACCAAGAGGCGAGAGAAGTACACATTCATTTTCCCTGCATTTGAACAAAAACAAAAGCGTTTGCTACACAGTGTGAATTGGAGGAATCTTACATTATTGAGCTGGTGCTTGTTGCCTGATAATGGACAAGATTAGCGTCACTTTTCTGTAACTAAGCCTGTAATGGTGTCACAGCCTATTTGGTGCCCATTGGTGTTCCTGGGGTCCCGGTATAAAGCAACCTTTGCAAATGAGTAGTCAAAATGGTTGGAATAAGGAATAAAACCAGAGAGTAAAAAATGGACAGCTGATTCAACACTTAATTTCTTTTAATTTTGAGAGTCATATATATGGGCTGCTACTATTAGTGGGTGGGACGCTGATGGTAGGGGAAGAGTTTCAAACTGTAAATTTATTTTCACCTGAGCTGCAGAATTTAAACCTGGCATGCCTTACACGTAATGCAGTTTGACAGTTCATTTGAAATAAATGTGCCGATAACCCTTAAAAGTGGTAATAAAATACTCTTTGCTCTACTGTACAGATGATTAATACCACTAAAGTAATTAAATTCCATTAGGCTGAGGTTCACATACCCAAGGAATTGGTGCCAGGATTTAGCCGTTCTCTAGTGAGGACAAAAGACTAATGCCTTTTAAAGCCATGTTTCACCAGGAAAATCCCATGGAAGTCTATATTAACTTAGGACATCTGCTTGTTGCGATTGTGCGAGGTATTGATGCATTGGATCATTAGCAGGGTAGCGTGAACTAGTGTTTTCCTGTTGACAAGGATCTCTCACCAGGAGCTGCTAGCTTTCTGCAAGGGGAGAGTGGAAAGCGAAGCAGGGCAGCCAAGTTGAGTCCTGTGAATGGCTTTGACTTACAGAATTATTGCTAACTGTATAGTCTCTGAGGGTAGGAAACAGCATTTTGCCCCCAGCCATTTTTCCCAAGATCAAAGCCAAAGTAACTCTGTCTCCTGCTGTTTTGTAGCTGTAGATTCTTAAAGACTGGCATTATTGTCCTAGATGAACAGTCTGCCCCCTTTCAGATGGCGGCAGTAATGACCCACGGGGGAGGCCGTGGTTAGGCAGTGCTGACAATGTGACCAGGTGCTGCAGCATAAGCGTTTCATTAAATATTGAAGCAATGGTTTTCAGTTACAGTGGCAAAAAGGGAATTTGGTCTATGTCCAAATATGTGGCTATTTTTTTTCCTTCACCCTCTTCTAATCGCATTATTTTTTTTGCGTGACCTTTCTTCTGGAAATTAGCTGCCGCCCTGAAAAGCTCTGTGTGTAATACATCTAAGGTGATTCTGTGTTCCACTTCACACGCTGGTAATCATTCTTAATGTATGAGTGATTCCTTTTCCATTTTTTTCCTAAAGATATGCAAACCATAAAAAAATAAACCTTATGATGATTTCGGTTTTCAGAGGTACCAGATGAAAGAATCCTGCATTTTCAAGGGAGAGTTTAAAGGAACCGAGAGCAGGGCTCAAGTGCCTGGAAGAGTTAGCTTTGGATGTGAATCATGTGGAAACAGTTGTAGAGCTTCCACACCCCGTTTCCATTTGGAGACCATGCTAAACGTATCTGTGTAATTTATGAAATGGATTCACAAGAAAACAACTATGGTCATTTTACAGGAATGTAGATGCCACTTTATTAGAATCAAGTTCGCTCCTCAACTTACTGCAGGCGCAGGGTCACTCATACATCATAACAGGGTAGGCAGGTGGCTGCTCAGACCATCTGATTTCCTGATCCTCTGATTCCTGAGCCCTCTGAGAGAAAAAGGGACTTAACATAGGGCAAGAATTTACAAACTGTAGTGAAAAACCACACATAGAGAACTCACTTCAAACATCTTCAGGAAAACATGGCGGCCAATGGAGGCTCGAGTCTAGAGGGTGAACTGCAACCCAGATGTGCCATAAAATGGAACAAACTAAACAAAGCAGAAGCTCCATCTGGGAAAGAACACAGAACTTAAATAATTTGCTCCCTGCTTAGCCCTGCCTTCGACATCCTACCTATTGATTAATAGCTATTTTAAACTTTAAAAATTTCTGAAAAACCACATCATTTCTACATGTTAAATGCACTGTGCTGGGTTTCCATATTTAGAACAGCTTCCTCTCACCATTCTTCAAAACCGTGTGGCATTTCTCTACCACATACCAATGTGTTTGGTATAGGATTGCCATTCATCTGAGAAGCAAACTGAACTGTTTCATGTGGGTGTGACGTACTATGCACCGAATTTGACCAGGAGATCACCTACTCTGGGTACTAATCATAGTTAAATGAGTGTTAATTATAAGAAAAAAAAATGATTGAAAATAGTTATTGCCCAGCTGGTGTTGTTCAGTGGATTGAGCATCAACCTATGAACCAGGAGGTCACGGTTCTATTCCCGGTCAGAGCACATGCCTGGGTTTTGGGCTTGATCCCCAGTGGGGGTGGGGGGGTGCAGGAGGTAGCCAGTTAATGATTCTCTCTCATCATTGATGTTTTTATCTCTCTGTCCCTCTTCCTTCCTTTCTGAAATCAATATATATGTATAGACACACACACACACACATGGTGTGTGTGTGTGTGTGTGTGTGTGTGTCTAAAAAAAGAAAACTTTACTGATTAGGTTTTCATATTATAACCACTATTAGTAAGATAAAACAGCTTTTATTTAGAGATACAAGAAATTTCAACTATTTAAATTTATCATTGTCATTTCCTCTTTGTTGTGCTGTTCAGAACATTTTAGGAAATGACTAACTTCTTTGCATTGATAGATTCTTTAAAATATAGGCATTTATACAGAATAGGAAAAATTGAAACTGCTATAGATGAAAGCAAATATTGGGGAAAAGGAGAAAGACTTGTCTAAAAAGTAAATGCCATATCAGTTTTGTTTAAACCTCTCCACACTTAGTTGATGATATTATCACCTAGCTAGTACTTACTTGTTGAAAATTGTATATAGTCCTGAGACTGTTTCAAGAGATGACAACTGGGCAGAATTCTATGGTTGTGTGGTGAATACAGAAATGAGTACAAATGTGTTTCTTCCCAGCACCATTGCTTATCGCTGATACAGCCCAAATAGTTCCGTAAAAATGTTCATGATATTCCTCGAAAGAGTACATTTATCTATTTTCAAGTGCTGGATGAGACTTTATTTCTGCTTTAAGAATTTTTACAAACAGTGGTGACAGCTTCAAAGTTTAGTCTAGTGGGATTGAAATGTTTTTCTAGAAGCCAGGAGGCATTGAAAACCATTCTCTTCTTTTTATTTTATAATGTGAACATTTTGTTTTGACACAATTTCCTCTTAATTTCTTCATGACAATGTGCATGCACCATTGAAATTATTCCCCATTATTCAACTGTGTTCTTTGGGTTTCTTTGAAACACATAAATATTAAGGACAGATTAATGCCAAAGAGCACATCCAAAATATTGCTTGTGAGTTTAACAGGTGGCCTAAAAAGAACTATTTTTGGTAGCTGGAGGGAAGATTGAGATACAGTTAGGTAAGAGAGGGCGGGGATTTTTTTTTTCTAGACTAGTAACTAAATAATCTCTATTCAGAATAAGATTTTGTTATAATAGTAATATATTAGTGGGTTTTTTCTTTTTAAAAAAAGCTTTATTTTTATATGAAATATATATGTTTTAACTTTAAGATTCTTTTCTGGGGTTCCAAGTAGGTTGAAATTAGTTGAAGTGAGTGCAGGCATATCTGAGGAAGAAACTTTTGTCTCTTCTTTCTCTAGATCTGTCACTGACCGTTAAGGAGGGATGGACATACTGATGCCCTGCAACTTGAAGAGTCTAAATCAGCAAGGGAAGCAATCTAGAGCTTTCTCTCTCTGTTTTGTCGTCTTCTGGGGCCATTTGAAGGGAGATACCTGATATGTTAACTCCCAAGCATTATTCCCAGTGTTCCGCGCATACCATCTTATTTAATACTCTCAAAAACATGCCAGGAGCTCCAGTAAGTGGAGCCTTGGCATTTGTAAACAAGTCATTCATATTATGACTTCTCATGAATCACCAAAAAGTGTGCTGTATGTAGGATTTCTAGCTATACTGAAGCAGTTGTCTGAATTGTAGGGTTGGTTCTAGACGGTGAATGACCTGGCTAATCTCATAGCATTCATACTATTACATGACTTCGTTTTTTCTTCTCCTCACTGAGACTTTTTGTAATTTAAATACTTTTGTTTACTTTTTTGAGTGTGGAAAAAATTACAGTGAAAGCCAAGTGCTGGTGATAGAAGTGAAGAAGTCAAAGACAATGATGGGTCTTAGAAAATTAGAAGTTGGATCCATTTAAGAATCCTGCATTTGTCACTGGCTAAAATATGTTTAACTGAAGAATCCATTATATGCACTGAAAAGACAGAAGAAAAAGTGACTGAGGGAGGTGTTCCAGAGTCAAAAGTTGTTCTTGAAATAAAAGAGGAACCTTTTGTGAAAATTACAGATTGTAAAATTTATTTTAATAGCTTCATAACTGACTTAAAACCTGTATTTATAAGATCAACAGTGGTCTGAGGGAATTGCCTAATTTTTTTCCACTTACATTATTGCATTTTATGAGAGAAATCACACACTATATTTCTTGATATTTGGAAAGATAAGGATTTTAGAAGGAGTCCATTGATAGCCCTCGTAACTGTCAATAGTGTAATCTCTTTTAGCCTCACTTTATAAATGAGGTAAAAAAGCACACAAAAAGTTAAAACAAATAATCCAAGGGCACCCAGTAGCAATGGGGAGTGGAAATAAACTTGGGTTTGTTCTATTCAAATGCCTTTTCCACATGAAAATGTTTAGATAAAAACACCTTCGAAGGAGTAACTTTATTCTATTTGTATCACAAAAGTTGAGTTGAGTCATATGAGGTTGCTTCTGACTTTGCAAAGTTTTTGGTCTATTTGGATCTTTTACTTAGGACAAATCCCAATGGTTTTAAGACAGTTTGCAAAAGTCTTCACTTAAGTCCCTTGTAATTCTTGACATAATGTCAACTTGACTGTCACAAGTTAAAGAGAAAAACACCCAATGATTGTGCTGGAGCTGGCTAGTACTAGCTCAGGTGAGCCAATTTTAAGATCCTCAGAAATTTTATAAGCTCATTAAACACAGCCACATTATTACTCTTTTATTTATTTATTTATTTATTTATTTATTTATTTATTTATTTATTTATTTATTTATTTCAGAGAGAGGAAGGGACAGGGAAAGAGAGATAGAAACATCAATGATGAGAGACAATTATTGATAGGCTGCCTCCTGCAAGCCCCCTACTGGGGATCAAGCCTGAAACCAGGCATGTGCCCTGACCAGGAATCCAACTGTGACATCTTGGTTCATAGGTCGTTGCTCAACCACTGAGCCACAATGGCTGGGCACCATATTATTACTCTTACAGTTAAATTAATTGTATTTAAAATAAAGGTAATCGGCACTAAAATGTCATCCCTTTTTAATTACTTTATGACCCTTTACTATTGTTTTTAAACTTTAATTCTTAACTATGATGCATTTATGGTCTTAAAGTTATTTACATATATTGAAACTTTATGGTGAAAATATTACATAATGATCTGTCACTGCACATATTTTCTCATACTCTCTCTTTTTCATCACGTTGGCAACTTGAAATCAGGCCTGGTGGGAGTATTTATCCTAGCAAAATTGGCAAATGCTATAATCACAGCCTTTCCCCCCTCCTTGAGAGCTAGCTCTTAAACCTTCCCTAGCACACCTCTAGGTACAGCTTTGCCAGTGTTTAATCATGATTTTCTTGATTATTCCTTTAACAAAAGGAAGCTCAACTATGCTTAATCTAAATAGCTCCAATCTTTTGTTCATATTGTTTTTACTGGTTTAGAGATTAGGATTGAGGGGAGGTTTGGAAAAGCAAATATCTTCTTGCTCAAAACCAGATTCTAGTTAAACAAAATAAAATGAGGAAATTTTGGCATACTCTCTTAGGTCTAAAACACAGGTTTGCTTGGAATTTTACCCACACCTCAATATGGAAAGAAATCAAAATTGGATTTTTTTTCTTCATCTGTTGGGGAAATCACATGTATTAAGACAGAAGGAAAAAGTTCATTTATAATGATTTCTTTTTTAACCAATTGTGGTTCTTAGGGGGAGAAACTGTTCTCTAAGTTACCAAATACTTCAAAAGTGGGAATGGAAAGGGCACAACACAGGCATGTGATTACAGACAAAACTGAATAGCATGTCGACAGTTGCTCAAAGGGAAATGGGAGAAGGTCAGGAACCTGTTCCCCATCTTCATACCCTGGGTTCTTGGCTTTTCCAGCCCCACGACAGTGTTTCCACTTTGCTGAGTTATGGGTGCACGGAAGAAGACGACTTTTTCTTTTTGTCTCAGGGTGCACATTTGCGGCTTTGAAATTCTTTTCCATTTTCTTTCTTCATGCTGATGAGTCAGTGCAGATTTATATTACCATGTTATTATGGGTAGTAGAGACTGTGTCTCCTTGAAAGTAATGGCATGTGATTGCTTACTCCATTACTTTCGATGGGACTCAGTCCTTGCCATCCTCAGGGACTCAATCCCATTGAAAGTAATCGTCTGCGACTGCCCACATTGTTCCCATGCTTTAAATTGGATTGAATTTATACTGATCGGGATGGGCCAGCCACAGAAGTCTTCACTTTGAAAAGATACAGAGTTGATAAAGTTTTCTGGCCAGCAGCTGATAAAGTGTAGCTGCCTATTAGGAGAAGGTATTCTTACTATTTAAAACATGCGTTTCTTAATGTTGATGTGTTTTAACATGTAGCCTCTGAACTGTTAGACAAATTCTTTATATTGTAGGAAAATTGTTTTTAAACTTTGATCCTTATTTAACTATGATGCATTCAGGCATTTCAGGAAATAAGACATTCTTTTGCTTGGGTATTAATTACTTTCTTGTTCTTGGAATAATTATATTTTTAGAATGGTAAAGAAACTGCAATGTTACATTATAGATGAGGAAACTGAGGTTCAGAGTAATTTGCCATGGCCAAGGTCACAAAGCAAGAGAAACCAGAACAGCACTGTGCAGGATTACCCAATCTCATATAAATCTTTGGAATTAGTCTATTTTCATACTGAGAAATATGAATGTGTTATTTCATGATAAATTATGCATTGCTATTTGTACTTAAATAATAACACATCTAATTTATTTTTTCTCCATAAAACAAACATTTTAGATGCTATTAATATAAAATACCTTTCTGGTATAAATAGTCACTGTTGTGGGAAAAAGAAACAAGACATTGCATAGGAGCTGCATAAAACTGTGTTAGAAAACGGCTCCAGACCTCACCTTTTACCTAGCATTGCTCTTGTATTTATATCATAGTTTTGAAATGCAGCTATGTTATCAGATTGTTAAAATGCCAACATTTTGTATATTGCTCTTTTAAAAGTTTGTGTTGTACCTGGATGGCGTGGCTCAGTGGTTGAGTGTCAACCTATGAACCAGGAGGTCACGGTTCGATTCCTGGTCAGGGCACATGCGCAGGTTGTAGGCTTAATCCTCAGTGTGGGGTGTGCAGGAGGCAGCTAATCAATGATTCTCTCTCATCATTGATGTTTCTCTTTCTCTCTTTCTCTCTCTCTCTCTCTCTCTCTCTCTCTCTCTCTCTCTCTCTCTCTCCCTTCCTTTCTGAAGTCAATAGAAATATATTAAAAAGTGTCTATGATAAAAACAAAAAAAGGCCTATCATTTAAAAACATGTAAGGAAATATTATGCCAAAATCGAAAAATCCAGAAACAGGAACTGAGCACAAGAAACCACTTGCCTTGAGGACATTTGCTGGTCTTGTTGAAACAGAAGGAGGGGCCTGTACTTGCAGACCCCCTATATGAATCTGCGATCCTAAAGGGATATACCTTTGGGAGAGAGTGCACCAGAACTACCTCCCTTCCCCTCATCCCATGGCCAGGGGAAGGCTGCCTTGGAGTGAACAGGAAAGGGCAATGCAGAGGCAGACTGGTACTCTCACAAAACTGTAGCCCAAATTTGTATCATCAGAGTGATTCAGAAAATATCCAGCTAGTTTAATGTCGTTTAAAATGGCTCCATATTTGAGTGCCCCTAGGAACTTGGCCAAAATAAATGGAAAAGTTCACCGTATTGCAAACTAAATAATGAGTATAAATTAGAAAATAAAGACCCAAATACATATATGTGTTTAAAACAAACAAACAAACAAAAAAACAAACAAAAAAAGTGTCTATGTTGTGACTTCAATAAAATTAGCAAATATTATTTTTTATTTAATTGATATTACAGCTAAAACCTGGACATATTATATATATTATATAATATATATAAATTTGTTAGTAAATTATTAAATGCTATTCAATTTGCATCTTTCATTCACTTATTAATTGAGCAAATAGTGAGTACCTACTGAGCACAGGTACCGTGCCAGGCTCTGGGGATACGTCAGTGAGGAAAGCTCATGTGGGTCCAGTGGGGATGAAAACAGGCAAACACAAGCAAATAAAACATCAGTGAAAGAAATAAACATCGTGTTCAAGTGCTATGAATGAAAAATAGGGTATTAAACTAGAGGACTGAAAGGAGACATGTACTTATGACCGTGATCAGAGCCAGTAGAGGAGACTCTGTGAGGGATGGTCAGCTTACTAGTATTTTGAAGGATGAAGAGGAGCCAGGTAGGCTGACTCTGCGAAGGAGAGCATTCCTGGGCCGCTTGCTGCACCACATTTGTAAACGTTCCGGGGTGGAAACCATTTGCCCTGTTCGAAGAACCCAAAGGAGAGTTGAAGTTTGGTGAGCAGGGTGGAGATTGGGCAACACAATTAAGTGGGCCAGGGAGAGTTCTTGTAGGCAGGGATACGGTCTGCTTTCTGGCTGCCTTCTAAGAAAGTCTAAGTGGCTCCCGTGTGGAAAATATCAGACAAGGGTGGAATGCAAGATTACAATGATCAGGTTGAAAAAGTAGCCCACAGGGTTCTTTATACAGCAGTAGCCTGAGGACATGTCAGGGTGAGGGGTGGGGGTGGCAAAGAGCAAATATGCCATGATCTTTAGTTAGCAGATTATGTAGGACATTCAAAACACCACTGAGTGTAGTAATAAGCATATATAGAATATACACAAAATAGCCAAAATAAGTACTATAAACATGCATTTGTATGTCTTTTTTTTTAAATATATTTTATTGATTTTTCACAGAGAGGAAGGGAGAGAGATAGAAAGCCAGAAACATCGAGAGAGAAACATCGATCAGCCGCCTCCTGCACATCTCCTACTGGGGATGTGCCCGCAACCCAGGTACATGCCCTTGACTGGAATCGAACCTGGGACCTTTCAGTCCGCAGGCCGACGCTCTATCCACTGAGCCAAACCGGTTTCGGCTGTATGTCTTTATAAAAGATGAAATGTCTTTAAGTTAAAATTATATAAAATGATTTAAAGTGCATGTGTTGCTGGAGGAATACACCTGTGGAATTCCCGTTTGTGAGAGTGGGGTTCTTGGGGTGCCACTGAAATAAGAATTTTCAGAAGCCCCCCCAGGAGGATGAGAGGTGGTAGAAGATTTGATTGGCATGGAATGACATTCCTCAGGTTGTAATGTCCCATTTCCCCAAAGCCAGTCCTGGAAGAGGGGCAGCTGGGAGTTCAGCAAAGCCAGAAACAAGGCCAGTGTCCAGAGCTTCCGTTCCACGTTGCAGCCAGGTATGGTTAGCATCCAAGCTAATTAAAGTCTATTAGTCCATATGTGGAGTCCAACATGGCTGTGTGGCATGTGGGCACAGGGGAGTGCAGCCCTCTGTAACGGGATCCCCAAGAGGGCCCAGAGCTCATGCGTGTGTGTGTGTGTGTGTGTGTGTGTGTGTGTGAGAGAGAGAGAGAGAGAGAGAGAGAGAGAGAGAGAGAGAGAGAGAGAGAGACTTCCTTTGTTGGGAAGTTTATATATTTAGATTTCCCTCCCTAGCAGTGGCCACGCCCATCCTGGTCAATCACCTGTTTCCAGGTGTGGTTGACAAGCAAGTAGGTAGGCACCTTTGCACATCACTCAGACCTTCCTGGGCATGCTCTGTCTAGTCCCTCCCCCCATTAATTAGTGGGGGAATAGACTGGGAGAATGTTAAATGCAGTTTTGGGGCAAACCCGTGTAAATGGCATGTCTATACTATTTAGTCTTACCTTGTTCCTTTCCTGTTAATTAATAGCCAGGTTATTACAAGGGCATCACATGTAGTTTAAAATTATTTCAAATGTTAAGAATATTTACCTTCAAGATAAAAATAAAACACACCATTTCCAGGAAAAGGAGGTATTTATTTTATCCCTCCAAACATGTACTTCCATGAAAAAACTTCCTTGTTTTCTTTATGTACATGGAAATCCACATTAATAAGCATATTGGTGGGATTTTAAAAGTAACAGAGATAATTGTTACTGAAGTGAATGTTGGGAAGACCTGGGTGACAATGGCCCAGGTGGGAGCACCTCAGCTGTGTTCTGCTCAGGCATTAGGATTCTGTTGAAATTTCAAGTCTCTGTGGGTTTTTTCCCAATCAGCCGCCTGGCTTAGAAACTCATGATGTGAATTTTTTTATGGGAAAATTAGAAAATAAAGTGCCCTTCTCTTTTAAAAATAAGTTTTGAATTCAAGAAGTGATCTGGCTAGACACTTGTATAAACTAATTTTACATTCATGATGAATGAATGTAATGTAGACAAGAAGTTTCACCTGGTTCCTCATTAATATGATTATATCCTGAGTTGGTGATGAGGTGGGACAGGCTCTGAACTTGCCTATTCTAACTAATTTATTCCAGAACGAATACCAAGTCAAGTGTATCCACATGAGAACTCCCCATGCCACCTAGGAAAAGTGCATCATTTTCCTGAAATGGCCCCTTACCTTAGGAATGGGACCCAGAATCCAATGTGAGTTAAGTTATTCAACCTGGAGGTGACTTCCCCCCAGCCCCTCCTTCCTTTGTCTAGGGCTAATGCAGACAAATGCTTGAATCCTCCCATCCTGAGGTTGGCAGTTTGCCAACTGCAGGGACATTAGCTTCTCATTAGCCCCTTGTCATCTGCCCACAAATTCACATCCCACCTAGAACAAAAGTAAAGTGGCCTGGCCCTAACCAGTTTTGCTCAGTGGATAGAGCGTAGGCCTGTGGACTGAAGGGTCCCAGGTTCGATTCCGGTCAAGGGCATGTACCTGGGTTGTGGGCACATCCCCAGTAGGAGGTGTGCAGGAGGCAGCTGATTGATGTTTCTCATCGATGTTTCTAACTCTCTATCCCTCTCCCTTCCTCTCTGTAAAAAATCAATTAAACACACACACACACACACACACACACACACAAACACCCTAAAATGGCCTGGCCTTTCCGAAACTTTGGCCACTGAAAGAAGGGATGCCAAGGTTGGTTCCTGGTGGTTGTAAGAGTTAGGAGTAAAAGAGAAATTCATATGCTATTTAGATTCAAGAGACGAATGGGCGTGTTGGTGGGGAGATTATTTGATATGTAAGCCATCGTGGTACTTTTTATAAATTCTAATTCCAACACTGACCTCTTCTTTCCCCATCAATCAGAGATAGTCTTTTCCTCCAGAATATTGTCTTTGTTGACTATGAATATTAATTGAAGATCGCGTTACAAAGTTGCCTTGTAACCAAGAGGAGAGAGAGTGTGAGAAATACTTCTGGGATGGCCTGGGTAAGCAGAAGAGTGTAGGTTGTTATAAAATTCTCTGCAAGGTCGAACAGGTAAAGACCATTTGATAAAGAAGAAATTCTCATTAACCTCCCTCTCCTCTTTAAGTTTGTAGATCCTGTCTCAGTCCATCTGTGGTTGAAAAGGTGTACATCTGTAAACATGCGCATCCGTAAAAGTTTTGCAGATAAATATCCCCAAATCTGTCTTTGTGGTCATTTCAGCCACCTGTGCCATCAATTTTGGTCACCACATAAACTAATCCTTTGGAATCAATGCACAGCTAATGAGAGAGAGAGAGAGAGAGAGAGAGAGAGAGAGAGAGAGAGAGAGAGAGAGAGAGAGAGAGAGAGAGAGATTGAGTGTCCTGCATTTGATTTTTGTCCTTGGATCTAGCAATAACTGAGAAACATTTCTTTTAGACCTCGGATTTTCACCTTTGCTTCTACCCACTCAAGGCCCAAGAATTAGGCAATTAAAAAAGTAATGGTTAATTGTTACGCTTTGTAATTTCCACTTCAGTTCAAATTCTGGCTTGCCAACAAGCTTAGTTTCTTTTAGGGCTGATCTGATTGCGTACCTTAGATCTGTGCCAATCTGTACCTTCGTACTCAATAATACAGGTTGATTCTGTAGGAAATTATACAATGATGAGGTTCATCATTGTCCCCATACAGGCAGCCTGCTTTGTTGGAATGGGAATATTAAAGCTTGAATTGTCTTTAGAAGATGGTCTTACACCTTCCAGATCACCAAAAGATTTTAGGGTGCCTAATAGATTCATTTGAGATATGATGAAGTGTTCAAGATGGGAACATGGCACATTATCCTTAGATAATTGTTTCCATCCCTGAAAGTATTCAGAAGGGAAAAATATAACTATCAAGTCTGTCTCTAATCACTTCTTAAAATCACTTCCAACTCTCTGTAATCCATGAGACTCCATGGCTCTTATTTAAGTTTTAATATTTGCCGTGTGTGTGTAGATTGGGATGGGTCCTGTATTGGTACCTATCCCATCCTCCTGTAATTTGCATAGGGTGTTTTTATGCTGAACATATCAAACCCAAGCCCCTGCTTGTTTGAGTCTCTAACTGCAGCTGCCATCTGAATTCCTCTTGGACCTAGTCCATTAATCTATGGTCCAAAGTACATTTTTATTAAATATATTTTTCCAAAATTAACTAAAGAAAAAGTTAATTTCATGACATGTATGAATTTCACTGAATAAGTGATGGTTATGTGGTAATCAGAAGCATCCAAACAAAACCTGGTCCTCAGACTTTTTTCTAAAGCCACAGTCCCTCTGGTGTCGTACTTTAAAAGAATATTATGGTCTGGTTATCTAGTTGTGTGTGTATCCAAGGAAACTAAGATATATAGCATTCGCAATCCAGGCTTTCACATTCAGAAGTATAGTTATCACAAACATACTTCATAACTCAGCAAAGCATAAAAAGTGTTTAAATAATAGATTGAAATGACAGATGTCATAAATAAACATATAAGAAATGGATATAGTCAAACCTGGAAAATTTTGAGATGTGGTTTCAATCACAATATTTTTTTGTTGTTATTGTTGATTTTTATAGATGATCTTAGGCAATTTTAAATTAAGGCAGGTGTCACCTTTAATTTATTGTCAGGTGGAAAGCACACTTACTTTGTACTCTAAGGATTTATTCAACTTAACTCTATAATTGCTAGCAATATATAAGCTCATTATACCACAATTTAGTATATTTGATGCCAGCTGTTATGGAGTTAATGGCAAAGTCGAAAGAAATGACATAAAGTAAACTCCCATGTCTAGTACGGCCATCATAACATTACCATTAAAATCTCTAGTCAGCCCAGGAGTTCACATTACTAGTGTTTCTTACCATTGTCATGATTGAAAAATGAAATTTTCCCACAAAATATTGCATTTGATATTTTGCTAAACATTAAACTTTTGGGCTCTCTTTTACTGCAAGAATAAAAACCTCTGTACCTATTTTCTTTTTCTGAAAGTTATTTTTAGTAAAGCTGCTATCTAAAAAACTATTTTCTCTTCATTGGGATGGGGTTTGAGAGGTGTCTGTATATAAACTAAGAAGCAAATCTATGTTTAATTGTGCTATGTGTCACTCAGTATTTTCTTTTCCTGGATATGTAATTTCCTACTTATGTTTTAATATAAAATATATTATTTTAACATAGAGTACTATATTATAAGAACCCTGTGGTCTTAGGGCAACAATTCCAAGATAAAAACAACATAACAACTCAATATGAATTCAGTAGCAAAATTATGAAATTAGTGAAAAATATTTTCCTGTATTATAAGGAATTACATATGATATATTTATGCTGTTAATAGCTACAATGTTTACTAATTGTTTCACAATTTTTATAGAACATATCAGCCTTTATACTAGTAACAGCCCCATATAAAGCCACTGATATATTTGTATTACCTCCGGTACACTTATAAATTGATTGTTGTTGCAAAATTTTCTTGATTTGAAGTCTTGTACTTTTTTTCTAAATGTATTTCACACATGCACAAAAGGCAACACTTGAAATATTTCTTTAAATTGAACAGATGTTAAAATGAGAAATAGGATAGCAAATTGTATTTTTAATTATAGAAATACTTAGAAATATTCCTCCACCCTTTTTTAACTGGTGTATTTGAACCAACAAGTTTGCACATTTTGTGAATCTGTACATTTAACTTGGAGAAACTCATTCTTCTTCACTGCGTGACAGGTAAAAAGAAAAAAATGCGTTTCCAGGAAACAATTTACTAGTAATTTAGACCAGCTATTTTCAGTACTTAACTTTTGTGGTTTTTTTTTTTTTTTCTTAAGTTCACCATGATATGACATTTCATTATTAGATTTTAAAAAGAAAGTCACCCACCAGATATTAAAGGATGCAATTGGTTTCAGTTCAGGCAGGTTTTAACTGCGTTTTAATTAGCTTAAAACATATGCTTCCATTTATCGTATTACGAGAAGTACATCCTATTCCATTTAGCTGAGTATTGCAGACTATTGTACAATATTGTGCTCAGGCTAAAACAATGAAATACTAATTGGATCCAGTAAAATAACTTAACATTTCCGATTCCTATTAGGCAGGTTACGTAAATTAGGCTAATAAAAAATGGTGCTTAATAGAATTGCAAATATGGTGTGATGATACATTCAGACAGGAAAGACAGTGAAAGGGGATTTTGGAGGAAATCAAACGCATTTGCATGACAATAATGCACTTCCTGCTGTGAGGGCTCTGGTAAAGCTGAAAAAACCAGCAACACCCAGCACCACTCCCTTTTATTTCCATAGAATGCCCCCCCCCCCCCCAGTTCCCCCTGTCCGTGACTGTCTGTCAGTAACAGAGAATAACGTGCAGTGCTGACTGTTGAGGAATATAGTCCTTGTATTATTTCATTGGGCATCACATCTGAGTTCTTTATATTGCAATGAGGGACCATTTCTCTTCATACACAGTATGTCCTTTTATGATTAGCATGTGCTTTCCCGGCTTGAAAAACCTACTGCAATCAGTGGATTGGGTTGATAGTCCTCTTTTAAACTAAATGTCTTGTGTTTATTTTCTCCTCTTCTTTAAAATGATTAGCCACTGGGTTGGATAGTTGTGACATTTGTGTATACTTTAATCATCCTAAAATGGATTAGAAAAGGTCTGACTGTTCCTTTCCTTCAGTGTCTTGGTCCCCTTGGACTTTCTGGTAAGCCTGAATAATAGCCACGGATCCTATTTTAGATGAAGATATTTGAAAAACTGACATCGGGGTGGAGAAAGGTAGAGTGATCCTTTTTCTAAAATCCTGCCAAACCAACACTAATTTTGTCTTTGTTCATTAGCAGCCCTTGTGGCTTGTTTGCTTCTGTGTTTTTGAGGAGTCCAGAGCGCTTTCTGGGCTGAAGGGTGTTTCTGGGGAGGAGATTTTGAAGCTGTCCCTCAAAGGAAAAGCTGCCCAATGAAGTGAGGAAAGGCCTATATTTTTCCCTTGCAAATACACTGATAAAAGAGCTTTATGCTGAACTCACAAGCACCCTTGAACCTTTCCGTTTGCTCCCAGCGCTCAGATCCCAGTGTTTCTGTGAAATGGCAGAGAGAGAGAGAGAGAGAAGACCATTCTGGGGCCTAGCATGCAAATGAGCAAACCATGTTAAGGAAAAGAAAATTTAAATCCCGTCTATTGTATTCTAAGCAGGTTGCTAGCAAGCCTTTGTGGAGCTGGTATAAAAATGAATCTCATCTTCTCCCTGCCATGAAAACTAAAAACATACTTTATTTCCTCACTCACATCAGCAATTTTTATGCGGTTTTATCTTCAAAAAGGTTTTGTTTTTCCTAGGAGTTTAGTGTGTAACATTTTCATTCATGATACAAATTATTTTATCTGCATCTGTGCCTCTGATTTAGACCTTAATCTCCCTGAGAGCTTTGGTTGTGGAATCTGTCACTTTATTTGTATTCACAGGTAGTTCTCCCTTTCTTTTAAAAAGTGTTGGAATTAATACTATTTGCTCAAAGGAGCAGCGATTTTAAAAAGGCACTACATCGTATGGGGCATGCTTTCCTAGTGAAGCAAAGCAAGCTAAAATCCTCCAGATTCAAATTCCCTTCGCTTTCAGCTTTCAGCTGTGAAGAAAAGGATTTTCATCTAGATGTAAAAGATGGTAATTGTACAATAAGGGAAAGGTTCTGACCAATAGAAATGTGCCTGGGGGAGCAAAGAAACTGTTATCAGGCCCTGCATGCCAAACTTACTGAAGATGAACGCTTGACAACCCACACACAGCTAAATGGTCAGCTGGTCAACCAGGTGCTTTGTCCACCAAACCAAATAATCCCATCGGCTGGTTCCCTGCCTCCTCCACTATACTGACTAGAAAAAAAAATCAACTGATTGATTTGTTTCAGCTTCATTTCATATAGGGAGAGTGTATGAATCTTTAGATCTGTTTATCACCCTGTCAAGTTTTTAAAATCCAGGTATAATATAATTTCATGTCAGATAGAGGAGCCAACCCATTTTCCAGAGAATTTCTGCTCTCAAATAACTTGGTTTAAAAAAATTAACTTTGAAATAACTATTGATCATAGGAAGTTGCAAAAATAGCCCAGAGAGGTCCCATATACCCTTACCCCCACTGGTATTGTTAGTGGCAAAATAGCACCAGATGTTCTGTTCAGCAATCTTGGTATTTGAGTTCTGGCTTAAGAAAGAATTCAGAATCAAGACTCAAATGCAAGCAAATGTTTATTTAGAAAGTTGCAGAGGTAGAAGAAGTGAGCCAGCTGGTCTGTGTGGGCTCAAAAAGCAAGTTACAGAGGCAAAGGAAAGGCCCTTGGAGTTTAGGAGAAAGAAAGCAAAGAGACACACCTAAAGGAAGAAGGTGTGTGTGTGTGTGTGTGTGTGTGTGTGTGTGTGTGTGTGTGTGTGAAGGGGGAGAAAGAGAGAGAGAGAGAGAGAGAGAGAGAGAGAGAGAGAGAGAGAGAGAGAGACCCAGAGAGAGAGAGAGAGAGAGAGAGAGAGAGACCCAGAGACCCAGAGAGAGAGAGAGAGAGAGAGAGAGACCCAGAGACCCAGAGACTAAGAGACCTTCATGGTCTCTACTGATTGGTGCCAGGGCAGGAGGTCATTAGTCATCACAGCTAGTCCTGATGTCAGCCCCGGCATTACCCTGCCTGGCCTTGTTGCTTTTCTGGGCCTAGAGCTGAAACACAACTGAGGCCTAGATATTATTTCTAGTTGAATCAAAACTCTGACCATGTGCTCAACAGACCCAAGGCTTTGTTCCTAAGATTGTTTGATGCAGGTCAGAACTTCATTGTCCTGAGGGCTTAATGCTTAAGGGAGTGATCATGCAAGGGTTTGTATGGGAGTCATATGAAGCTTTTCTCTGGTCCTCTTGCTCCTGCTCTAAGGGGGTCTACCACATGACTAGTGACAAGCTAGGAGAGGAAAGGTCAGAGGAGGGTCCCCATCTCATGACCAGGGATATGAAAGGACAGGGGGTCTAAACTGCATGACCAGTAATATGCCAGGGGAGGAAAGATCAACCTGGAGGTGAGATTGCACTCTACAATTGTTCCTTGTTGCTAGATACTGAGGCTTACCGCATCTTCCACACCTGGCCCACAGTCTTTGCCTGTCTAACTGCCTACTACTGTAACATGTGATGTAATTATAATACATTGTCAAATAACTTTTTTTTTTTTAGCTTAATCATAGCTTTGTTTAAAACAACAAAAAATAGCCAAGGGCTTAAATAGTGATATACTAAATCTCCCCATTATTTCAACATTGAGTGATAGCCAAAAGTAAATCTTGTCATTTTGCTTTAATTGTTTTCTTGATTAACAGATGGACTCTTCACAGACATAGGAACATAAATTGTTTAGATTCAAAAGCAAAGCAAGTTATAAGTACAACCAAGAGAAAAACCCAGATAAATAATGAGTACAATTAGATTTTTATCAGAACTCAGACATCAATTTTTAATTACACTTATAATTTTTATTTTCACATACATACACATGTGCATACAGGTATATGCTTGCTGTAATCCTACTTTTGTCTCATTGATCTCTAATTGTTTATGCATGCACACCTATATAAGTACTCATTCCAACTGCTAAAGTCTGTAGAATACAAATGCCTTTGATCAGGGTCAGCAAACTCTTTCTGAACAGGGCCAGATAGTAAATATTTTAGGCTCTGCAGGCCATATAGTCTCTGTGGCAACTACTTAGCTCTGCCCTTGTAGCAGGAAAGCAGTCATTGATGATACATAAATGAATGAGCTTGGCTATGTTCCAATAAAACTTTGTTTATGGGCACTGAAAAGTGATATTGCTATAATTTCACGTGTCACAAAATACTATTCTCCTTTTAACTTTTTATGCCAATATTTAAAAATGAAAAAATAATTCTCAACTCACAAATCTTACAAAAACAGTCTGTGGGCTGGAGTTGGCCAGCAGGCTATAATTTTCATATCCCTGCACTAAACAATATATGGTATTTTGGGTCATGCTTTCATTGGTGTGTGCACATAAGAAAGTTTTCTCCATCCTAACCTCTAATCTAATTCTCATCACCACTTGAGAATGCAAAGACAAGTTATTGGGAAGAAACAGTTATGCTAACATGAGAGAAGTCTCTTGAGGTACGACTACAGTAACAGTAGATTGTTTTCTTCTTCTTCTTCTTCTTTTTTTTTTTTGTTAGTAGTTCAACATTGCATTAGGGGGAACAACTCAAGTTTCTAATTTTTTCCCTATTTTCTTGTCATGGATATATTAGCAGTACATGATGCATACTAATTATAAAGTTGGCTGTAACAAGAGTTCCTCTTGTGAATCCATTTAAGAACTGATTGTTTACTATCTTTTTCTGTAAGTATAAAATTTTAATTATGCCACTGACAGGAACTGTGCGTGATACAGTGCTCTACATTTATCACTGGGAGAGGGCCAGTTGCAGAGCTGTTTGACTTTGGAGCAATCCTGATGCGTTTGCAATGTTGAGCAGCAGGTGCCACATTATTATGTACAGAAAAGCAATTAGGAAGCATATTGGATGAATGGGGAGTGCATTAATATTAGCAAGTACATTTGTCAGTGGTTTTGATGCGAGTCTTTTTCTTTCCTTTATGCAACATTAAGATTGTGGCTCTCATAAATTCTCCCCTTAAATTGCCATCTGTTCCCTTGTCAGGCAGTACTGAGGTAGAGAAAAGTTTTCTTGACAAAAAGAAAGGGATTTCTTTTCTTTAAAGTAGAAGCAAAAGAGCCTATAGAAAGTCGCAGAATTGTAGGTTGTGCAGCTCAGCTTTGCCTGTGTTAAGTAATTACCTGTGAATGTAACATTAACTGCGGAACCCTTTGATTTTTACACCTTGCTATTTCCCCCCCAGTCATTTCATGTATTTTAAAATTCAGTGGGAATGAGTTATAATTAAATTAATGCAATGACAACCAACAATTGGCCACTTGGAATAAGAAGTTTGAGGAAGGAATTGCTGATTTCATTGCAGTGCATCTTTTCCATTTTGCTGGCCTAGGGCCATGTTCCCATCCTGAAAGGATTTAAGATTAATCACTAGAATGTCACCCCTCTTTAACCCTAGACTATTTCTGAAATAAATAGCATGCAATAGAATAACAATTGAGAGAAATTCTTGGCACAATAGGTACTATAACAACTGGATATTATCTTCATGACAAATTCTGATGTATAATTATTATTAAAATTTCCAAAATCTTCATTAACTGAAAAGCATAGTGAATACGTTGGCTTTGGTTAATTGAGTTTTCTGGTTAATTGAAAGGTGCTATAATTCCTGTAATTCCAACTACCTTAATTGACATGTTTTTCCTGAATATATTTGTATTCTTTTTAACTTTAGCAATAGAATTTATAAAAGATGATTTTTATTTACTTCCTCATTGTTTCTTATCTTTATCTTGGGCGTTTTCAAAACTGCCCCAGAAAGATGGAAGAATTGGGCTAAACTTGTAACTTACATAGAGTGTAACCTAATTTTAAAAAATGGTTAGTATTGTTGACATATCTTGTCTTCTTCCAAAAGTTTTTTTGAAAGGAAATTGAGTTAGCATATATTCTGGTTGAGTTTTCATTGATTACAAGCACAGAAAAGGGGATCCCCTTGAGTAACATGGTTTTCCAGCCCAGGTTAACGTCTACCACATGCATCCCAGTCCTGTTTGCAGGTGGCTGTGGTTCTGATGCTACAAATAGCAAATTACAGACCTTTCCCTCAGGTTTTCGCAGGTCTACAACTTAACTATTTGTATCCTTCCTCGCCATAGCCACCTGTAAACAGGTGAGGTCTTCTGGTTTCCTTCCCCATCTGTTCCCAGAGTAAGTAAGGTCAGGAAGACTAAACATCTGTGGCCCTAACTCACATGAAGCTAATGTAATAAGTAGTGCTGGTTTAGTCACTTAAAACGATTGGGTATTGTGCAACTGGTAGGCATATTCTCTCCCTGCAGCAAGTCTTTTTCTTTAGTTTTAGCTCTATTAGTAATATCTACATTTCTTTGAAATTTGGATATTCCTACATTTTATTTATCAGACATAGCTGAACAGTCTATTATGTAACTTATTCATGGATGGCTAAGCTTATTTATTAGGCATTGTTCTTCAGTCGCTCCGATGTAATCTTAGTTCCACACTTTGGGGTACCCATACATACTCACTGTCTTGTTTGAGGTACCTGGGTAGAAAGTACAATTTTAAGGTCTAATCTGAGAGTGATTGTACCACAGCTTTTCATCCTCACACTAGATAGCTGGCCTGGACCACATATCAAAAACAAAACTCAAGTGGAAGAAAGGACAATTAGCTAGGTAATTCAGGAAAGCAAAGCACAACAGTAAAGATGAAAATATTTTACATCATTTGTAATGAACTTTCACACCCATTATCTCGTTGCTTTCTCTTAACAATCCAATGAAGGAAGTAGGCATTGTTCACTTGGGGTATTGGCAAATGAAGAAATTGACCTTCTGCCAGGCTTCCAGATCTTTCTATAGGGAGGGCCAGGGCCAGGGTCAGGGCCAGGGCCAGGAGGCAAATGAAGACCTACAAATTCTGGCTCTGGTGCTTTTTCTTACCTCCCATACTTCTTCTCAGCTTTTCCTATTTTTCAGGAGAAGCTTTTTAACTTGACTTGATCTATTTGCACCTGGTATTGATTTTGCTTTGCCAGGGTAAATGGATCCTGAACGGTCTCACTGACTTCTTGAGTTTTTGGTTTAAGCCAGCCTAAATGGAAGGAAATGTCATCTCAGTGGGTAGAAAAGAACACTGGGCTGGAAATTAGGAGAGCTGACTTTCATATGAATTTGATGAATAACTTCACCAATCATTCAACCAACTCCGTTGAGGGAGTTGGCCTTAGATATTTTCTAAGCCCCCTTCTGTCTTGTAGATTCTATGTCTGTCTCAAATTTTCCAGACAATTCCTGACCCCTTCACTGTTCGAGGGGCTCAGCCCTCTGTTTCTGGAGCGTGTGTGTATCCGGATGCTGTTGGAGTGCCTGGGTTCCAGTCCTGCTGGGGGAGTGCACCAGTTCTGTGACTAAGAGCAAGGCAGGTGCTACCCCTGCATTCTGTCTTGTTTACACAATGAGGACAATCATCTTTACTCAGTTGACTTCACAGGGTTGAAGATCAAATGAGTTAATAGTTGTGACAAATTTTTAAAAACTTATAAAAATATTATGACTTTGCCTGGCCAGTGTAGCTCAGTGGTGAGTATCCACCCATGAATCAGAAGGTCACAGTTTGATTCCTGGTCAGGGCACATGCCCATGTTGTGGGCTCAATCCTCAGTAGAGGGTGTGCAAAAGGCAGCCGACCAATAATTCTCTCTCTCCCTCTCCCTTCCTCTCTGAAATAAAGAAAAATATAGTTAACAATTATGAACTTAACTTAGCAGTCTCTATCTAAATCATCATTTCTCTATAGCAGGTATTCCCTCCACCTTCTTGTTCCTTGGGCCGATCTTAAGACTAGAGGTCAGTGCTGAAAGGCATGCGATCTCAGCTGGGGATGGGAGAACCCTAGTTCTAGGGCATTGATTCTGTAGGAGTCTATATTCCCCAAACCCAGCTCATTCCTGGACCTAAAGGGAGATCTATGGGAATATATGTGTACAATTAAACCTCCTAACAGGGAAGAAAAAACATTACTATCCCTTGAAGAAATGTTTTAAAATATGAATGCCAGGCAGCCTGGAAGCCACTGGTGGCCAGAGAAGATGCCCCCTGAGCTTTGTAATTGGATGCCTGTCACTGCCTTCCAGCCATCCAGGCAGGCAAGCCAAACCTGCTTTCTGTCTCTCACTATGGGCAGATCTGGAGCCAAGCTGGTAAACTTTCTTGGCATGTCTTTTGGATCTTTTCTTGGTTCCTTAATTATTTATTTATTATTATGAAGCCATCACTTTGAATCTGGGCAGGAGTACAAAATGGAGGGGAAAAATGTAAAAAAAAAAAAAAAAAAAAAAAGCCAAAAATGGGAATCACAAAAGTTAGCCAACTAGTGGTGTCTGAATACCTTTTCCTCCATTTCCTCACCATTAACCTCCTTTTCTTCTCTCTCCCTTCCACAGTATGCACCCTGCTAATCTCAGTGCCACCACCCACCTACAGTCAGACCTCTTTGCAAGAGCTTAATCAGATGCACTTAAGGGCCAAGTCTGAAATGCAGCTGACTTTTGGACCAAATACCCATTTTTCTCCTCCAACCTTAGTGACCTGGGTTCTTGAATCTAACTTTGGTAGAACTTGGCAGAACTCTCTTTGTAGAAACTCAGCCACCCCTTAAGCATTTATTAGGCACATTCATGTTTTGGGCCATTAAACTTTTGTATTTATGTGTTTGGGATTAATTTTTATTTATCTGAGTGCTGTGATGGATTCATTTTTTTGTCTTTATCTGAGTCCTATATATCAGGGACAGTGACGTGGGTGGTTTCTCTGCTCCTTCCAATAGAGGATTGCATTTGTCTGTAGTTTCTCAAAGCACTTCTCAGAAGGTATATTTGAAATGAGTAAGATAAATAATGACATATATACACACACACATCAGTGTAACTGTCCCACGACCCCTTTAGAAATTAACTTAATTCACTTCCATTGATAGTTTTTGAGAACCCCAATATTTATCAAACCTTAGTTTTATCACCTTGACACTGAGTACTTAACACTGTGCAAGTACTGGGAAAATGGTAAAGAAACATAAATGGTGCCTCTTTTAAAAGGATTTTACAGTTTGGTGATAAGAGGAGCCTTAGTGCATATCGGCATTTAGAGAAATATAGCCAAATTGTAAATTTAGAAGCAGAAGATAATATCCAGAGAAATACAGGGATAATAAATAGGTCAGTATACTGTAGTTAATAGGTGAGGCTTCATGGACAAGGAAGGATGTGAATAGGGCCTTAAAGGATATTTTGAATTTGAAAACAAGAGTAAAGAGGACACCTTGAGGGAAGGACAGGACCAGAGCAGATTTGTGAGGTTGGAAGGGACAGGGTAAGATTTGGGCTCCAAATGGGGCATTGCAGATGATGAGAGAGACTAGGAAGGCTAGGGCCTTATTGTCAAAGATTTGAGGTTCCACATAGAAGTGGGCTTGCCCTCTGTGCATGGACGCCAGTTTTGAGCTTCACCTGGGGAACGTCCGCAGTTGCTAACCAACAGACTCATATGGCTTTATATTTGTTAAAGAAAAAAAATGAGGCACCTTACAAATTTTAAGAGTTTATTGAGCAAAAATTTGAATTGGGCAGTGCCAAGTGAAAGTGGTTAGGAATGTTCCCAGGAGAAAGGCTTTTTCAAAGAAGTGGAAGCAGAGCAAGGAAATTATTTGATTGGCAACAGCATAAGCAGTTACCCTGTTTGGGAAAGCCTAGCTTGTCTTTAGATTTAGGAATTGGGACTCGAATATGGTGATTCCGATTTTGTGACTGGACACATGCTGAGTCACTAGCCACAAGAAGAAATGCTGCTTTCTTAGGCCTCAAGGAACTTGGGTCAGGCATCCCAGAGTCAAATTCTCTGCTCACCTCTATCACCCATTTTCTCAGGATTCAAGCAGGTGCTTGAATTCTTAGGATGCTTTCAAGATTTTCAGTATATTGACCAGCTATAAGTTCTCAAGCCTTTTATTATTATTATTGTTATTATTATTATTATTATTATTATTATTTTGTTAATCCTCACTTGAGAATATTTTTCTATTGATTTTTTTGGGAGAGTGGAAGAGAGAGAGAAAGACAGAGAGAAACATCAATGTGAGAGTAACACATCGATTTGTTTGCCTCCTCCACGACCTCCATCCAGGGCCCGGGCTGGGGAGGAGCCTTCAACCAAGGTATGTGCCCTTGACCAGAATCAAACCTGGGACTCTTTGGTCTGCAAGCCGATGCTCTATCCACTGAGCCAAACTGGCTAGTACTTCTCAAGCTTTTTAGAGACTTATATTCTACAACGGAGGATATAATTATTGGTTTTATCTAGAGCCTCATTCTGCAATACCTTAGGATCATTTCAAGGTTTTAGGAACATAGACTAAGACTTTCTTTCCTTAGAAAACTTTTTATTGAAGTATAGCATTAATTCAGAAAAATGCATAAATCATAATTGAATGAGTTTTTACAAATTGAACATACCCAGATCAAGAGAGTAAACATAACAAGTGCCCTAGAAACACTGTGTTTCCTCCTAGTTGTCTGAGCACTTATTAGAATGCTTATTCCTTCTTACTTTTTTGAAATCTAGACACTAGAAATAAAAAATTTCATTGTTTTTATATTTTTATGCAAATGTTAATACCTTGAAAAAGTTAATATTATTTCATTCTTTTTAATATTAATGTATCTTTGCATATTTTGGCCTGATATATAAATATCTATTGAGCATATTCTCTAGCATTATTATAAAGAGTACTGTCATTTTTAAGTAACCCAGAATAATTTTGATATAGTTAAATTTCAGTTTACAATCCTTTTTCTATTTTGACAGTTGCCATTTGATTTCCGGGTTTTACCACCAGACATTCTTCAGATTTTTTTTGTCATTCAAACAATCTACAGACCTTATAATCATTATCATTTAGAGGGTTCTCATTCTGTTTGCTTTCCTGGTCTTGTCATCTGGATTAATCCAAGTTAAGAGGATTGACTTTTTTTTAAAATAAATTTTTATTGATTTCAGAGAGGAAGGAAGAGGGAGAGAGAGATAGAAACATCAACGATGAGAATCATTGATTGCCTGCCTCCTGCACGCCCCCTACTGCAACCAGGCATATGCCCTTGTCTGGAATTGAACCAGGGACCTTTCATTCCACAGGCCGATGCTCTATCCACTGAGCCAGATCAACTAGGGCCAATTCAATATTTATATGTCAGTAGTAAGCTAAGCACTTGATTTCCTATTTACCATGTATTATTAATAGTAATAATTATAATTCTTAGTTATTACCAGTACAAAGCTTGTTTTTACTCTCACAAGGCTCGTGGAGTTTGGTACCTTCTTTATACTGTAGCATGTGTTTATGAATAAATCTTAGAATAGTACCCATGTGAGTTTGCTAGTTTTGTTCTTTCAGCCCTTAACACTCACACATATGGAGATATCATTGTTCTATTGGTGACCTGGCTCTGTGGTCCTGACCTTGACAACTTGTGAATCTGAGTCACAGGTCTTCTATAACCATTGTGTCTGACTCTTTTTTAAATTTTGGCTAAATATCTGATTCTGACATCACTTCCCCTATGCTATATGTTTTTCCCCAAATTCTGCTCTGGTCACTGTGGTCCCTTTGAGTAAGAGGTTGATTTGATACCTATGATGCTAGCTTCCTCCCTGACTTTGATGAACCCACTTTACAAATCTAGTACCAAGAATGTGGGAACTTCCCCCTACAATAGCCATGTCTTGGTTTTCATTTTGTCTATACAGACAGCCTGTTCCAATCCCTTTCTGACCTATGCTGTGCATTGCAAGATAAAAGCGCACTCAAATTAAGGATTCTTTGCAATACAGTTCACTTATCTCTGAGTTAAGAAAGGAATGCTTCCTGAAAAGGAAGAGGGAGGCACCTTTCTTCATCTCCTCCCACATTCTCTCCAGGAGGGAGCAAGACAGATTTCAAGCTCTTATTTCTAAGTACAAGCTGGGAGGAGTAAACAGTTCATTATCAGGAAAAATGATGTTCAAGAACATAGACAAATCCAGATAGACATCAGAGGCTCCTTCTCTTTCCCTTCCTTTTTTCTTCCTAGTGTCTTTGTGTTGTTGTTGTTTTTTTGTTGTTGTTTGTTTGTTTCTGCTTCTCTCCAGGGTTCTGTTTCTTAGACAGTATGTCCCTTGATTTTGCCCTCTGGATACAGCTAGCTGGATGGCAAAGCAGGCCCTTGGGCCCCTAGGTTTGACATGGCATACGCCTGACATACTGAACTGTGCTAAGAGGTTCTCTGTCTCTTTGGGGTCGCACCAAGCAATTCCCTCCTAAGAAGGGGACACATGCAAAGGAAGTAGAAAAGAGGCAGGTGGAAAAGGGGGAAGAAGTCCCATTCTGGCCACATGAGTATTCTTAGTATCTCTTTGAAGAGGCTCAGAAAGTTCTTTCACATGGTGGAAAGGCCATGAGGAACCTCAATACTTCCGGTAGTTTCAGCTCCTGCAGGGAAAGTGGAGTGGGTGTTATCAGCAGATGTGGTCTGGCTCTAGCCCTGAAGGAAAGCAGTTGCTAGCTCAGTCACCATCAAGGCCGGTGAAGGGCTGCCTCTGCACATTTTTGTGCACCTTGGAGAGTCCTTTGTGGACATGGTGGTTCTGTGTACTCTTTACAGACACGTATTCCTTTTGTTCTTTTTGTGACAGTGGAAACAAAAACTTTTCTCCTCTAGGAATGAAGAAAAAATTACATTTTTGGGGCTGACACATTTGATTCTTTAGGTAGGAAGTCATAGTTACATTCTAATTCCCTTTAATTTCTTTTCTTTTAAATTTCCAGGACATGCCCACCACCTTTGGATAAAGCTTGTCCCACCAATTTCTTGTCCACACAGCAGTCCCCACTCCTAGGGAAAGGATGTGACTCTTCACATATCTTAGTGCAGGATTTTTTCTTTATAGCCAGAAAAAGAAGTTTTCCAGGTTTGTGCATGAGCATTGTTTTTGAAAGTGGTTCACCAATGTATTAAAATAATTTATGTTTTAACTTCTTTTTTGGTAGTAGCTACAGCCTGATTTAGCTACACTGGGAGGTGTGACCAACAGTTGATATTTGGATATGATATCATGTACACATGCTGTTTTTTTTAGATCATCTGTCAAATGATTAGATCACCTTTGTTTCCATAGGTTCTACCTTTGTTTGGAGCTTAGGAAGTATTAAACTTGAGAATTTTTATTGTTTCCGAATGCATGCTCTTTATTGATTTTTAAATATTTTTGTTATATTTAATTATTACGTTACATTTAGATTGAGTTAATATTTCTAATCTTTGATTTAATTTTAAGAGAGTTGCTATGAAGATATAGAGTGGGATAATTCTTTATTTTTTTTAAAATGTACATTTATTACAGAACTGTTATGGGAGCAGCACCCTTTGGCTCCCCTGAGTTGTTAGGGGCAGAGAGAGATGGGCTGGCATTGGAGAGAGTTAATATAGCACATTTACTCAAGAAGGCAACAAACAGATGAATGAAAAGGTCACAATTGCCAATACTTACTGCATAGGCTCTGGGGAATTAGTACCTCTACCTCTAACACACACACACACACACACACACACACACACACACACACGCTTCAAGCTGAAGCTGAACTCTGGTAGCATCTCTCCCCATCTTTCTTCCTTTTCAAGTTTGCCGGTGACAGTTTCTTCCTTCTAATATTCACATAAAAACATTTCTGCAGAGCAGGAAGCTAGAAGAGGACTAGGGTGTTTCCACAAACCAAGATTTTCCCCACTGCTAGAGTCTTCCACAGCCTGATTCCTGTTTATAATAAAACTAGAGGCCCGATGCACGAAATTCGTGCAAGCGTAGGCCTTCCATCCCCTGGCTGCCAGCACCAGCTTCCCTCTGGCACCCTCCAGCCGCCGGCAGGCACCTGGGACCCAGGCTTCCCTCGCTGCCCCAGCTTTGTCTGAAAATCTTCTGGTCTAATTAGCATATTATGCTTTAATTATTATAGATACAAGCATTGAACTAGTTTAAAGATCATTTGACTTTGATTGCCAGGACACTTCTCCATGGTATTAGCTCCTCTGACTTGTGCATGCCCTCTCTTGGAGGACAAACCCATGGACCTCAGCACAGGATGAGCAATAGGGTTGCAGCGACTCCCTGGTGTGTTATGAACCTACCGTACAGTGTCTACACAGGCAAATCAATCAAATTGCAGGGTGATATTTGTTTACCTAAAAGGGACATTTTGAAACAAGAAATAAACATGGTGGAGTTTGGTTTTGACTTGATTATTTCATGTCAAAATAATCAGGGTCCCGGGTGCTAGGATTCTGAAGACATCCTGCCTTCAGGGTGTGTACAGTCAAGAGAGGAAAATGGGCTCATCAAGAGATGATGAGAATCATGTGCATTAAGGTCGATACTAGACTATGAGAACATGGGAGAGGGGTCTGCAACCCTACCTGAGCTTGATGGTAGAGGGGTAAGAGGGAAGGATTCTTGTAGCAGCTGACTCCTGAGTTTAGTATAATAGGATGAATTTGAGTGAAAGAGCTGAATGAATGAGTTGAGGTGGAAGGAGGAGAGAGAATGGTATTATTGGCAGAGGGTACATAATTCACAAAGCTCTGGAGTCCATAAAGTGTGTGTGCATATGGAGGGATTGTCAAGCATAACGTTCCTGAAGGATAAAGCCGGGAGAGGGAGTGATGAGAGATGAGGCCAGATAATTAGGCAGGGGTGTTGTCTGCCACGTGAAGGAGTTTGGACCCTTTCCTATAGCTGATGGGGTGCCAGGAAAGTTTAAAGAGGGGACATAACAGGACTCTTCCTTTTACTCAACCACAACTTCAAGTCCTTCCAACGTGGAGGAACTGCTGTGTCTTTGTCAACCCAGTGGTGTTGAAGGTGTTTTTCTCCTGATGAGTGGACAAGCTGAATTCTTCAGAGAGATGCTGCGTGACCCATATGGCCCACTGACAGTTTGACAGTTGACAGCTTTTAGTCAGACTTGACTCACTTAAGCTGCTTACCCATCCTGAGGCGCGCGCGCGGCCAGAGCCCGGACTTCACATCATTCTGGCTGTCTTAATTGGGCACTAATTAAATGTTTTGGCTGGAAACCTCTCCTTGCCATGGCTGAATGGACTCATTTGAGGCCAATATTTCAGGGAAACATCTTGTTAGGCTGATCTGATTCCCTGTTTAAAAAGAAAATGCACATATGCGGTTTGTTCCTTTTTATTTTGGCCTAAGAATCTATTATATATTTCCCCTTTTAGGAAAAAAGAAACACCTAAAAGTTTAAAAGGATGTATATATGTATGTATGTGAGTATATATTCACATGCATATATACTATGTAGTCATGTACATATGTACTATATATGTTCATAAATATATACTCATACATGTACAATTCATAAAAGGAGCTGATGGAAAGCACAGCTTTGCAGTAAAAAACTAGCGGTCAACAGTCTTATTCAAGATTTATTTTAGGCTAAATATGTAATTAATCTGATTATTTACATGTGTCTGTATTTGCCACAGAGTCATAAGAAAGACACATTAGAAGTTTGCCATAACATTTCAGAATGAAAAGTTAGGGATGAGGAGGATTCATCTCTAATCCTATGGCATTTACAAAAGGATTGATGGATGGACCAAGATCTGTTATTTTACCTTTACTTAGCTATTTATTACATGCTGATAAAGATTTCTTTCTCAAACCATTCTCAAAGCCAGTGTCTGGGGCTCAAGGGGCCGCTGTTCAGCCTACACTGCAAAGTATGCCAAGAGTTACCTGCATGTCAACAAGAAGAGCAGTAAGTGCCTCAGATACATTGAAGGAGAAACATCAAATAGACCATCCACCTGTGAATCTTCTGGAGCTGGTTATATCACTGCTGGAGGCTCAGTGTACTAAATTCGTGCACGGGTAGGATCCCTAGGCCTGGCAGGTGATCAGGGCCAATTGGGGCCTTCTAGCTCCTGGTTAGGGCCTTCCTTCATTCCACACCGACCCCTGGTGGTCAACACATGTCATAGTGAGTGATCAAACTCCCAGTCTTCTGGTCAAACTCCTGAGGGGACACTTTGCATATTAGCTTTTTGTATATATAGATTGCAGGCATTGATGTGGACTACCATTGATAGGAACCTGCAATCGTTATTTCTTTAGAAATACTTCCACTTGCTGAAATGAAACCTCTCATGAGCTTTGCTTTTCTGGTAAAATAAATCTAGCACTGTAAATTTTTTCTCCCTAAATAATGATGGTCTTGTATTAAACAGGGACTAATGTAAAAATTGGAATTTTCAGAGATTAAAATGAATTCATAAATTATATAATTTTCTATGAAGAAATAGAATTAGTTAACAGGGTTGGAAGATTATTTCTTCTCTGAAAAAGGAAAAATAAAATGTGTGCTCCAGTTCACTTGCCTTCAATTCTTTCAATTATCCTAATATGTATTAATATATATGGCATCCATTAAGTATAGGTTTGTAAGACAAAAACCTCATCAATTAGCTGTTCTTGAATTTATTTGTATTTGATTACTAAGGAGTAACTTGTGCACAATCAACAATTGTAGAACAGAGCACAGTAAAACACTGCTCTGTCTGAAGGAAAGTAGTCCTATAACACCTCTTTGATTTTTGTGCTTCCTTAGGTCTTAAGGACGCATGAAAGTGTATGTTGAACTTTCTAGTATTCACTTTATTTAATGAGAAGTGTTTTTCTTGTTGTTTTGCCACTTCCTTCCTCCTCTATATCCACTTCCCCTCCCCCCCCCCTTTTTTTTTGTTCTGAGCAATGATTCTGTGTGTTCTTTTCCTATTTAAAATTTAAAGAGTTACATTTGGGAGAGGAACAATGTAGGGAAAGGAAACCCCTGGAGTGTGTCTGATGTGCTCATTCTCCTCTGTGCCACCATTTTTCCTCCCGCTGTGGGAGCGCTAAATGATAATGCCTGATACCTTACTGAATAAAGCCTGACACGGTCTCCAGCTGTGAGCATGTGATCAGTTTTTATGTTTGATTTTTGCACACAAGTATACTACTGCAAGCAGGTCCACAAACTACTTCACCAATGCTTAAGGGAGGAATTGCTACTGAGTGAATCAAACATTAAACAAATACTGTGTGATTGCATTAAAACTACTACATTTATTTTAGAAAGCCATGTTTCTGTTCAAGCCCAGAATTTTAAAAAAATTAATTTATATTTAATGGTCAGGTCTAACCAAACAAGCAACCCTCAGTGACTTTACTTGCAGACTAATTATTGTCTGAGATGTCCAAATAGAAAAGAAATTATGTTGCTCCCTGCATTTTGCTGTCCTGATTAAATGTTACTGTAATTATGCAATGGGTTGATTCATTTGGGAAGAACATTGACTAATATATCTTCTGTTATGTCATCTTAAAAATGAATTTCATAGGCTGTAATTTTAAACTCCATATTTTTCTTGGAGCAGTATGTTGTACATATGTGATGCTGATTTTGGTGACATATTTTGGCAATATTATAGTCTTACATGTGAGAGCATTCCATTTTAATGTCTTCCCTATAATAGGCAATATAGACATATTACTGTTCAGTTGTTGATTTCCATAAAATGGTTACCTACTCAAACCAGTTATCCTATATAATAAAGAGCTAATATGCTAATTAGACTGGATGGTGGAACGACCTTCCAGAACAACCAGTGGGCAGGGGGCAGGGCCATGGGGCAGCTGGGGCTGTGGGGCAGCTGGAACTGCGAGGGCCGCAGCAGCCAGGGCTATAAAGGCCTACTCTTGCACAAATTTCATGCACTGGGCCTCTAGTTCTGAAATAAAAAACAAGAAGCTAGTAAAACAAAACTAATTATCAGTATGCTTGTCATTAATTCTGAAGACCTATTGCTGTCACTTATGAGGTCTGTAGTATGCCATGATATTTGATAAACAATAAAACATCATATATTTCTTCCTGGCTCACAGATCAGTGTAGAAAAAAATGAGGATGAGGGTTCCTGAAGGAATGCACTAGCAGAGAAAGAAGTTATTTTACTTTCAGTGACAAGATGGTTTAATCATTGGTTGAGGTTTAATAGTTGAGAGATGGGCAGTACATAATTTATGAATTAATAGGAACACCTAATTCATATTAAAAAAAGAAAAACCTACTTCTATGGCAAATTCTTGGTTTTCTAAATCTCACTTCTTGGCCTCTTGCAAGTACCAGGGCAGGAGAAGGGGCTGCTCTATTCTCAGCTTGTTTCTCAGGTATGGTATAGGTATGAGGGACAGAATTATTACATATAGAGAGAGTCAAGATGCCAAGTTTTTCAACAAAAGTAGAAAAACAAAATCAAACATTCTATTCCATGAAAAAAGTGGAGACAGTATGGTGATAATTCTAGAGTGGCTATGGTGACTACTTTTTAATGTACACCTACTTCAAATACCAATTGAACATTTCTAGTGATGCTCACTTATTTGTTGCAGACATCTGCTATTTCCTCGTTATCCTAATTATTGACAGTTTCTAGTTGTGTCCTTACTGTGGGTGACAGTATTAAACCACCTTAGCTATTTAGTCATCATTTTAGGGAGAGTCATTACATTCCAAAGACGTTAGGTAAATAAAGGAGAGGGATGACAGTTAGGCATTAAAGCCTCTTCAGAGATAAGGAAACTATTTACTGACGTTGCTTTCATGAACTGTCCTCATCAAAAGAACAATACCAGTCGGTCACATAAACACTGAACCTATGAATTTCTAGGGATTGAGGGATTGTTTCCATTCCAGCCTTGTTTTGGATTTCCATAAGCCATTAACTATTGTCATATATGTAATTAAATATGCCACACGGACATGTAAAATGTATATGCAAAATACATGTTAAGTATATTTGTTAAATGTGTATATAAGATATATTAAATATACACATATTCAATATACATTAAGTAAGTGTATATATGAGAGATCTATATTCAGCTCTTCACTTATCTATCTATCCATGTATCACTTCCCCTTTAAAGTGTGCAACTAGAAAATGGCCATCTTTCTTCTACTTTAGAGTTTTTTTTTAAAGTATGGTGCTTGGGAAGTGATGGTATAGGCATTTGGCAGGATTAAAACTTCCAGGACTGGTTGGAATGTGAGGGGAAGAGAGGGGAAGAGGAGCAGAGTATTACTAGATAATTTACAGCAACTGAGGCACCAGTGTCACAAGCAGACTGATTTTTACACTTCAGCTTTTCTTGTTAAGTGCAGATGATCTTTATTGTCCCGCATACCCCAAACTTACATTCTCAAACAGCTGCCATATACCAGATATCTTACACTTAAAACCTCCAGGGGCAGAAAAAGGGAATGTCTCTTTTTGTGTGTGTAGCATTTACTAGTAAAGAGGGGAAAAGCTCTGCTGGATCCGCCCCCTGTAGATATTCCCTCATGTTTCATTGGCCAGAATTGTGGCACTTGCCTGTGTTTTAACCAATCACTTACAAGAGGGTTGAGTTTTTTTGTTTTTTGGAGGCAGCAAAATAGAGGACTGTGGCTAGTTCACAACAACTAAGGAAGGACAGTCTTGTGAAGCTTTTTTCTTCAGTTTTAAATCAGAAAGAATATTTCTAGCCCATTAGAGCTTAGCATTTTATAGAGTCATTGCAAATCTTACCCAATTTGGGAAAGTGACAGTGGCTTTTAGCATTTTTCAGTTTAAGTCATTCAGAGGTTCTTTTGAAGTAAAAATTAATAAAATGTAAACAGTCTATCATTTACCTATTATCTCCTAGGTAAATCCAGATTCCTAATCTGCTCCTACCACCACTGTTTCTCAATTAAACAGCCAAAAGAGTCAGTCCTTAGAATGGATTAATGACCTGCAAAATTCCATTTAAACATAGCCATTCTTGAGTTTTATTAGTGGAAAAATACAAACTGGTCTGTGGTCATGGATTATTACAGATTCACTCCAGACTGCTGAATTGAACTCTGATGAACCTGCGATACTCCCCATTAAACCTCAAAATGAGCTTTCTCTTAATTGGGGAGTAGGATGGGAAAAGTAAACTGGTAGCTGGTAAATGCCAGACTTGTGAATCAGTGCTGTATTTTGGACAGTGTTGCAACATTTTTACATGTGCATAGAGGAGCAGGAAAGAAGATTACTCATTTATTAAGCCCCATTCGGTTCTAGGCAATGCTATTTTAAAAAATCTAAATATAATATGAAATATATAATATAATATAATTAATATAATATGATATGATATAATATAATATAATATGAATATAATATGATGGTAGTATTTTAGATCATAAAATCGAGTGCAGAAAGGTTAAGTGACTTGTGCCAGGCTAAATAATGAATGATAGATCTAGATTGAAACAAAAGCATTCTGTATTTATTTAGCTAAGCCCTAGAAATAAAGTAGTGAAGAAATCATTTAGAACTTTGCCTTTTGGGGGCCTACAGTCTAATGGAGAAAAACTATATATTTTTAAAATATTGAAACATATACATGGTTATACATTATAATAAATACTATGAAAAAAAGTGCAGGGTGTTCTCACAGGAGGACTTGATTTCCATTGGTGTTTCTATTGGAGCATCTAAGTGAAGATGTAATGAGGAATATCACACAAATGAATGTAGAACGGAGGCGATTCTATTCTCTGTGAGGAACTGGCCTATGTTAAGGCCCCAAGTGGGAGCCCCTGGCTGTTGAGAAAAAGCTGGAGGATATGCGAGGACTTGAGTTTTGTAGAGCTTTGTCAAAAGCCATAATATAGACTTAGGTTTTTATCTAATGGTATTCAGAGGAATACCACTGAGGCAGAGGATGTAATAAGATTTACAAAATTATTTCTGTCACCATGTAGGAAGTGGATTGGAGGGATTCAATAAATATTTTATGAATAAATAATTTAATTATAATTACATGTTTCTAATTCATGTTAGTTAAATGAATGAATGAATGAATGAATGAATGAATTTGCAGACCACATGTGGAACAGTGCTTTTGGTAGCCAACACTGGAGAGAGAATTACCTCCTAAAATAACCTGAGAAAATATGCTATATAGTTTTCATGGCAAAATGAAATTTACTTGTCCTAATTTGATTTTGCTTTTTTTTTCTACTCTGTTATATATTTACTAGAGGCCTGATGAATGGATTTATGCCCTGGTGGCGTCCTTCGGCCTGGCCTGTGGGGATCGGGCCAAAACCAGCTCTCCAACATCCCCTGAGGGGTCCTGGATTATGAGAGAGCACCGGCCAGGCCAAGGGACCCCACCGGTGCACGATCAGGGCTGGGGAGGGACCGTGGGAGGGCTCCAGGGGGTGTCCAGCCCATCACCCAGTCCCAATCAGCCAGACCCCAGCAGCAAGCTAACCTACTGGTCCAAATGTCTGCCCCCTGGTGGTCAGTGTGCATCATAGCTACTGATTGAAGGGTCGAAAGGTTGCTTAGGCTTTTATATAGAGACTGAGCTTTGTCTCAAAATTTCTTTCTTTTTTGAAAACCTTGGCTTTCTTTTACTTATTTAATTTAATTTTTAAAATATTTTTTTATTGATTTTTAGAGAGAGAGGAAGGGAGAAGGAGAGAAACATTGATTGACTGCCTTCTGCATGCCCCCTACTGGGGATCAAGCCCACAACCTGATCATGTGCCCTCACCAGGAATTGTACCTGAGACCTCTTGGTGTATGAGACAATGCCCAACCAACTGAGTCTCACCAGCCAGGGCAACCTTGGGTTTCTTTTAAAATAAAGGTTCCTAATGCTAAATACCTAGTAAGTTGCCAAGTGATTTTAGAGTAGAAGATTTTAGACTAGAAGAGACTAAAATGTTCCTCTATCCTACAGTTTTTAGAATTCAAAATTATAGCTAATCAGTTTCTATTAGTGTGCCTTTTGAACATATAGAAGATGTATTTAAAAGTTTTTTAGTTCCTTTTCGCCTTAGCAGAGACATGAATGGGCTATTATGATTATGAGAGATGGGCTGGTGTTTCATGAAGAAATCATTACCAGGGCTATAGGCCTAGTCACTTGTATATAAAGATAACCATTAACCCTCATTTTAAGCCTTTTTAGAAGCTATATGATCCACACACGAACTGTCAACCCAGTTTTTTAAAAAACAACAACAAAATAAAAAACAGAAGGTCATCATCAAGGAAAGATGATGCTCTCCCCACTGGGCATACACATATGCTAAATCCAGGTCATAGAGCACCTGTGACAATGCCCTAGTGAGCAGGCCTAACGTGTGTGACCATTTGGCCTTTGTACTCCCAGGACCCTTTTGGTGACCAGGCATTTGAACGTGCTGTCCCCTGTGTCTGGAATGTCTCCTTTTCACCTTATACTTACCCTGTAAAGTGCAGCGATGCTACCTTTTCAGGGCAGCCTTCCCTGAGTTCTCCTTTAAGTTAAATTAGATTATATCCCCTTATTATGGATTCTCTGAGCACCATGGTATTTCTCACAGCTGAAATTGTACAAGTATTTGTGTGGTTATTTGATTAATACCTAGTTTGTGAGCTCCATAAGGTTAACAACAGTGTCTGCATTTGCTCAATGGCATTCAGCATATATGAATGCAACCAGGTGAAGGCAATTGATATCTCCACCAGTATCATAGTAAAGTAGTATGTTTAAGATATTTGCTACCAAGATTAAATTTATTGTGTCATTATTTTTTTAGAACTTCATACCAATTCCTGCCCCCTTTTCAAATAAATCAACTAAAATCTCGGTAACTGAAGACTGTTAGTAAGTGAAACTGTTTGTCTGTGACTGACACTTAGAAATTAATTTTACATTATGCCCTATACCTGTGCACATCATGTATCTGAATGAAAGTTTTATTGCTGTTAAATTCCCATTCTGTTGTTAAAAGAAGGGTGTTGATCATAAACCAAAAATTGATTACATCTTCCTCTAATAGGCTATGACGTAATATTTGGAAAGCACTTAACCAGTTCATCTAATTAGGATTTTTCTCATTATAAAATAAGTGACTCAGAATTTAATACCTAGTCAGTGATAGTATTATGCATGCTTCTTGATTTCTTCTTTATGCTATTCTGTGCTGTCCACATTTTTTCCTTACAATTGAGTGTATTGCACTTATAATAAGAAAAAGATTATAAAAATAAAGTTGTCCAGTTATTGCTTTGTCACTGCTATAATATGTATTTCTTTGATATCCTAACATTTTAAATCTTAGCTTCTCACTAACTTCTCGATTCATATCAGTGTAATCTTACCAAAGATTCCTCTTCAAATCTTTACACAATCCTCCAACTTCCAATTTGTACTATGAAGAGCTATTATGTAAAACTAGTTTCCCAGCTCTTCTTTTGCAAAGTCTCACCCACTCACATCCAATATATAGATGCTCTGAAGACAAGTACTGTGGGTGTCACTTGCAATTTAGATGATCAGATTTTAGCCAGGAAATATGCCTTTCTTCCCAGTATTCTAGTATGTATGTATAGTACAAAGTATATTGTATTGTTTGTGTTTAACATTGTTTATTGGTATCATTATCAGCATAGTAATGTTATTAATAGCATTGTCAGAAACAACAGCAATCACCAAGATAACGGCCTTAGCAACAGTGGCATTTACAGTATGCCATTATATTAATTATCACAATGGATCTGACAGGCTGCTCCTAAGAATTCACATTAGTGAATAGTTTATGATTTTAAACTCAAGAGGAAAACAAGAAGCTACATCAATCCTAATATGCTCTTGTCTTCATGTACCTCCCCCTTTTTCTAACTTAAAAAAAAAACCAAAGAGAAAAGATAAAAAACATTGCCAGACTAAATTTATTAATGGAACGAAATAAGTTGTTAGCTCTATCATAAAGGAATATGACAAAGAGTGCATAATTTATTTATTTTTGCTCCATAATTTGATCAGCGTCATTTGGCTGGATACAAGTAATTCATCAGAAAGAAATGTGTGTATCCAATGAGGGGAAGCCATGAAAGGCAGAGGAGTCTTCCAGATTTAATATTCTAACATGAATTAGTTGAGAAAATATTTTCCTCTGTTGGGGAAAGAAACGACCTAACACCTGTAAGTTAGTTTTATTATTTTGCATGTTGTGGATTTTACAGTCATAAATATTAGGGTAAAAGTGGAATGTCCTCCTGATCTAAATAGCATAACTAGACTTCAGAAAGGAAGTCTTTTCCTCTTGTGTCAATTACAAGTTTATTGTAGTTTATGAAATGAACTCACCACCTTGATTCTGAAAGCTTATTTACTAATCAATAATGTGCTTATTAATTCTTGTGTCATTGGATAGGTATGGACACTCTGTAAATTAAGTATCCTACTGATTAGGGTTACCTAGAAAGCATCGAGTTATCCGTCTGATTATTTACAGATTTTTATTGCCATAGAGGATATTATCTCATAAATTCCTGCCTTTACTTTTACTTATCTGAAGTAATTACTAGTTGAAAATATATTTGAATTTTATGAACTGTCTTCTTTGATGGTCTAGTGTTCAACTAGCTTCTATTTTGAAGGCATTAATATGTGACATGAGATGCTGGAAATAATTATGGTCAAGTAACAGTCAAAAAGTGCATGGCACATACCTACTCATTTTTAAAGTACAGTAGGATAATCTTGTTTTGTAGTTATTTTTGGTGCCATGGAGTTAAACTTGATCAAGTAAACTGTTCATTTGCATTGTTAGGTTTTCATCTATAGTTGTATCTTGTGTTTATTTATTTAAAGTATAATATGTAAATGTATAGGATTTGTTGAAGATATCTAACCTAGGGCTAACTCATATTATGGCTAATTTGTAACATATGGTTAGTAGGCAAATGACCTTTATCTCAGATCTTAGGAACTAAATAAGATTGGACATATTTAATATTGTACTTGAATTATAAAATAGTACTCTGATAACTAAATTAAAAGGGAAGTCCAGGTTCCTTGTCAAATCAATATTCGAGAATTGGATTCAGCTGAAATGCAATTCAGGCAGCACGGGTGTCAATAATCGTGGGTGGTATGTGGAAGAAAGAGCAGTCACTGCTCGGTTTGAATAAGTGGTTCCTCTCAACCCGGTGGAAGCAAATGGTGAGGAGACTTTTCATCAGATACTTTTCATAAAAATGAGCAGCGTCGTGTAATATTCTTGGAAAATCCCAAAGGAAATATGCAGAAGGCGCCGGATGGAAAGCACATTATAGATGGCTCTGCCAACTTTCCTGGTTCGTGGAAGGCCACATGTGAACAGAAACCATCATCCCTAGTCAGGCTGTACCGCCTGGTATTTCAGTGCTTTCACTCACAAAATATCTCCAGACTCACTCTTACTTATTTTGACCTTTTGGGGGGAGACTCGGTGATCATAGTGGCACTCCTCCTCACGTACAATGTGAAGGGTATTTGAGGCTCAGGTTATGCTCACATGACTTTCCAAAGAGGACAGGTCTGGGCCAAGGATTCAGGTGTCACACCTTCCAGCTCTGAGCCATGCCCATTATTTCATGGAACATCAAATATTCACATGTAACCTCTGTTCGTGCATTCGTTCCATTAAAGCACTTTGCTGCTGGGATTCAAAAGGCGAGATCAAAAGTGAAATTGTGATCAGTGAACCTGAGGGACAGCATGCTGCATTTGCTTTGGGCTTAAATTCTTGAATTTCTGGAAAGCGACTTTGATAATTCTAATGAGTACCTTCTTATCTTTTTAAAACTGTGCCCTTGTGGTGTGGAATAGTCTGGTTTTTTTGTGTGTTGTTTTTTTCTTTTGAGACATCTTTTCTTGACAGAAAACACAGATTCCTCCAAATCCTTCAAACCCTTCTCTCAGAGTTTGGTCACTGCTATTAAGTAAAATTAACTGCAATCTAAAGAACCGGGCAGATGTTAACAACCCTCATGGTCCCCACCAGCCAGGGGGAGGAGGGGGTCCTCTGTTTCTCATTTCCTGGCTGCTCTTGGCACATTCCCGTGACACACAACAAACCCCCATTACAAAGGATTATATGATGAGTCAACAAGCATGTGAAAGATAGCAACCAAATGGTGACTCCCAATTACGTGAAAAATTACTATAATCACCCCTGCTGCAACACCCGTCTGTTGGCAAAGTGGCTGATCCCCTTGAAAAGCTTTAGAAGAAAGCCCCGTGTATTAAATAAAAATCTCAGTTTTGTGTATAATCATAAAAATTAACACTGTCACTTTAAAAAAAGTCTAATTGGTCTCCTAAAGGGAAACCTACTAGGCTCTGTAAAGTAGCTATTATGAAAACGTTTAGCCTTTTGAACGTATTTCAGACAGCATTGGTGTTGCCAGATTTGTCAGCCAAAAATTCACTAAGCAGATTTGTCAGGGGCTGAGGCCACAATCTGTGAAATAGACATTGGCATGGAGATGAAAGATCAAGAGGATTGTATAGGTTTGGTTAGGGTATGCCAAGACTCCTTTTTAAAAGTAAGTTTATTTTGTACGGAAGCAAGCAGCTATCTTTGTTTGGCATTTCAAACAGTCCCCTCTCCTGCCGGGGAAGGAACAAAAGTGTTTCATTCACGCACTTGGGGTGGTCGGGCGAGATGTTTGTGACATTCTGCTCTGTGTTTCCCTTCTCTCTCTGCAGTGCAATTCTCCTGTGAGGGTTGCGGATGAAAACCAAGGGCACAAGAGCCATTGATTCTGGTTAACTACCTTCCAGGACACCTTCAACTTCTAGGGCAGTGGTCGGCAAACTCCTTAGTCAACAGAGCCAAATATCAACAGTACTTCTTCAAAATAGACTCGCCCAGGCCGAAAACCGACTTCTGCGCATGGGCCACGAAGGGTCAATCGCACTATACATGTGTGCCCGCACGAGGTATTTTGTGGAAGAGCCACACTCCAGGGGCCAAAGAGCCGCATGTGGCTCGCGAGCTGCAGTTTGCCGACCACGGTTCTAGGGAGTGTGTCCCTAACTTGAAGGGTAGAGACATTGCCATCAGGCTTCTCTTCTTCTGCCACCGAGGACTGGTTCACATTTATAAAGCTCCCACTTTGCAAGTTTACACAAACATCAGTGACCAAAAAGGGCTGGGTGTGAGACTTTTGGGTTCCTGCTCTTCTGCTCCGAACAAGTCATGAAATCCCTCTGAGCTTCCCATTCCTTAAGTGAGGGTATGAATTAGGTGCTCCCTCAGGACCCTTACACATTAAAATTCTGTGAATCTGTAAAGATTCAGGTTTTGTATAGATTCCAAACACAACCCTCCCAGATGCAGCAAGAAGAAGTGCTCTATATTGCCACAATATATGCTTCGATGTTTAATAGAGCAGCGTGCTTCCCCAGAACAGCTGGCGGGACACTGTTATGCTAAAAAACTAGAAAAATATAAAATGTCTCTTGAGGTTTCAGGACATCACAGATAGGGATTTTTTTCCCCCTATAGTTGTGCACACTGGGCAGATTTGGGTATTTACAATAGCCAAATAGAGTAATGACATTCTTGCACATTTACACTTTTGAGATAACTGTGGATAAAACTGGTGGTAACACTTCATAATTTTAACAGTGATTTTTGTTTGTTTGTTCATCTGAGGATATTTTTCCATTGATTTTTAGAGGGAGTGGAAGGAAGGGAGAGAGACAGAGAGAGAGAAACATCAATGTGAGAGGCACACATGGATTGGTTGCCTCCTCCACACACCTGACCAAGACTGGAGATCAAGCCTGCAACTGAGGTACATGACCTTGACTGGAATCAAACTCAGGACCCTTCAGTCCATGGGCCAATGCTCTACCCACTGAGCCAAACTGGCTGGGGCTTAACAATGTTTAAACAGAGAAAGTCTAGTGCATAGATAACTCTGGGACACCAAAAAATTAATTTACCTAGATGGATAGGGAATCACATGCAATTTGTATGGGCACTTTCAAAGGCGCTTACACTACAACTTTTTTCCAAGCCACTTTTAAATTATATCTTCATCACACAAATGAAATATTGCTCAAAGAACCGCTGACTGAGAGATGTGGCAAGCAGTCTTCCCAGACTTTATTCAGTATTCACATCCAATCACATTGGTAAACATAAATACATCACAACGCTTATTCCAACACTCACAAGTTATCTATATAAAGACAAACTACCATATATTCTCTGAAATAGATTTTTCCTCCATTTCTCTTTTTCATTTTGCATCCTGAATATTAACTGTAAAATTCATCTCTCTCTCTCTCTCTCTCTCTCTCTCTCTCTCTCTCTCTCTCTCTCTCTGGAAACTAATTATAGACCCCTCCCAGAATTTACCATAATTTTCCAAATTTTCTTGAGACAAACTCTGCCACATTGAGACAAAGTGAATGGCAACAGAAATTCTAGAAGTATCCAAAAGCTGTTTTAAGTCTGGCACCTTGATTGCTGACCCCAGATTCTCACTTCCTGTCTAGGAGCCTCTCTGGTCCCCTTCCTTAGATGAGCAGGAAAGGAGGCTCACCTGCAAGATGTTTTCATGCTCGCATAGACACTAGGGGGTGTCCAAGGACCAAATGTTTTTCTCCTTCCCTTCAGACTTGTCTCCTCAGTACTCCTAAGTCTAGCTAACTTAAAGCACGGGAGCTAGGGGGAAATCTATCCAATTAATTCCCGTTTTGTACTGAAATGAATCATGCGGGGTCAGTTTCATCAGCAGGCCCCGATTTCCTTGGATCTCCGGCAGCAATTGTCATCTCAGGGGTCAGAACCGGACATCACCCCATAATAGAAGCCACAGGTGACAGGGATCGAGCTGCTCTGTTAGATGCTTTTTACCTCTGTGCTGGCCAGAATGTACGTTTACGTGAAAAGAGGTTGCTGATTTTTCTTTTCTTTAGTTTCAGTTTTGCTCTGCCGCACTGAACTGGTGGCGGGAGTGTTGTGAGAAGACAGATCTTTGCCTTCTCATTCTTATGGGGTCCGGCTTGCTTTTCACTGTAGGTTATTCGTTGATTATTACCTAGTAGAAAGCATTTGCCCTTGCTGCTGTAGACATCGTCAGGCCTGTGGGCATGGGCCTGTTTATGAATACCTATTACTTCTTAATTATGATGGTTTAATAAGGTACTTCCTTCATTTTCATCTGCCATCTCTCTTCTCCTGTGATTCTTCTCCCTTTACTATTGGTCCCTAAGGGCATGTTACTGGCTCTTTTTTATTGTTCCCTTCTTTCCTTTGCCCCTCCTGGCGAATTAAAAAAATAAATAGAATGCATTTTAAGGATGACAACAGTACTAATAAAGTCAGGAATTGCTTTCCAGCTAAATGCACTGATTGGAAGTCCTATTGAAAATAGCATAAACCTAATTGAAGTAGGCAACCCCTCCCATACAGGTCATGCTATGCTCTATTAAAATGAAGGTAAAAAAAAGCTTGTGACATTTCTGCATGGCCCAGACCCACTTTTCCTAAGACATATCAATAGTATTGACAATAGTATTGCATTGTGCTCCCCAGTGACCTGGGCTGTCATCTGATGGTCCCAGATAATTCTTTCATAGTGAAATCTTATCGTATCCTTTACCTATAACAATCAACAAGAAAATTATGATGTTTCCACATCAAAATTTGAAATAAATCAAAATTATAGTGAATGAACTAGCCTAGAACACTGATCATTTAGATAATGTGGATACTTAATACCTACCCAGTGTAGCTGTGAAAGATGCTAATACATTTCCTAAATTTATGGAAATATACAAATTGCTAAAGAAACGTCTGATGTGAAGTTATCAGGAGAGTTGGGATTATACACAAGAATCCGTTATTTGATTTCATTTTGAACAGTTTAAGTCGACTCCTCAAGAGTCATTAGTTGGTCCTAAGCTTTATTACTGAAGTCTCTTATATTTAGATGGAACTGACTGTCAGATTCGATGGCAAAGCACCAGCAGCTGGGAAACTGCGCTCCCTCTCCCCACTCATTTCCCAAACAATGTTTGCACTGATTAATACCATGCAACAAGACGTGACGCAGAGATTGTGTTGGCATTGTGTTCTGATGACCCCACACATTGTGTGCGCTCTGTGGTTCCTTTTGCTTTCATAGTTATATGGGTTTATCAGAAATTACACGTCAGTCTCCCGATGAGTGTAATTGTATACTGATTGTGTATAGTTTTTTAAACCTCATTATTAGCCTTGTATGCAAACCAAATAAAAGGGAAGTTTAAAAAAGGAAAAAGAAAATAGCTTCCACCGGACATCGTGTCAGAGCCCAGGTGTTTGAGGCTGGATGCAGGGGGGGGGGGAACAAAATGTTCTCTCAGGGACATCTGCTGCAGCCATGTGCTTGAAAAAGGCCCCAATGAGCAGGGGAAAGGAGAGGAGTGGCTAGGCTGTGGGGAGAGAGCTTGTGGCTCTGTTTTCTTCTGGCTCTGCCCTCCTCGCATGCATGATTCACTTCATAACAGGGCAGGAGGACACCGAGGATGCTGTGTGCATGTCCTCATTCATCTCAACTTTCATTAGTTGGTGCCCCCATGGCAATTTTTTCTGAGTTCTGTCCCTCTCCTTAGAATCACTCCTTTAGCAGAAAAACCAAACCAAAAACAGGTCAGCGTAGCCACAGTCAGGAAAGTAGACACAGGATGAGTGATGAAATGAACAGTGCTTTCCCTTCCCAGGGCTCCGCTCTTCTGCCCATTTACACCTGAGCACTTATTGGACACACCTACAACAGTTATTACCCAGGGTGTGCATTCTCTGGACTCACGAGCAGGAAACTCGGCAGGGAATGTTGAAGTATCACATACCAACAACTAGAGCCATTAGAAATAGACTCGTCTCTAATGTGGGAAGTACTTAGTTCTCTTTTAAAAACCTTTAATCAGTATACAGTGGTTCAGTACACAGATGTTAGCACCAGTGTGAGGGCCCTCTAATTGTAATTTAAGTTATCCCTGCCTGAGGGCTCCAATCAAATTATTAGACTGTTGCAGCGAGTCTGTGGCTCTTGGTTGCACCTTGCAAGGGGGTATTTTCTGCGATGATGAGAAACAGTGGTTTCTCCTGGGAAGCAAATGTACCATTATGGACTTATTAGGTCCTTGATTAGATACACAGCTGATAAGTGAATAGACTTTTCAAGAGAAAATATTGCAGTTTATTTCAATCTGCCTCACTCAGCCATTAGGTAGTGGAAAAGGAAGTAAATGAAATAGAACTAAAGGAAATATGGACCCATTTTCTTACTAATGGTGGTAACATTTATTAATCAATTTATATAATTGTCATTAGCCTTTCAGACTTAAAGGTAAAGGCTTTGTCAATTTGTTTGTTGGTTGGTTTTGTTTCTTTGTTGTCTTTTTTTTCAATGACAAAGCTTGCTTTCTGTTGAAAATTTTCTGAGAGGACTACCGAGGCATAAAGAGTTAAGCATTTGGAGTGATAATTAATTAATTAAGGGAGTCCTAGTAAGTTAACCTCTCGTTTCCTTCCTGAAATTCATGTTTATCTGATTTACTTTAATAAGTGACTTGCTATTGAACTAGTTTTACATACTTTAATTTGAAGATAATTACAGTACTGCAATTCACATTTCAGATGCACATTAACTTTTCAGACAATATCTAGGTAGATACTTCTATCTAGCATTTTGCTTTTTTTTTTTTTTTTTTGTAAAGTGTAACCTGAAGAATAATTGACTGGTTGTAGTAATATATTCTAAGTCTTTCTATTACTAGGAATTTATTTGATTTTAATTGTGGAACCATTGGTCATATTGAGTTCATTTCCTGTTCATGTTGATTTCATGAGTCTCTCCATTAGTATTCAATTGCACAGTAATTAGTCATTAGTTCACTGTGATGTCTTCAAACATGTGTACACTTATATTCTCATTTTCCACTGTTTCTATCGTCATATTTGAATTCTCTCTTTCTTAAGGATACAAAGACTATGATAAAGAAGATAAAATGCTAGATCATGAATTTATTAGATTAAACATTTTGCCAAAAGGCCTTTAGCTAAGGCATGCAAAACTTGATGCATTGAAAAGGAAATAAGTGGCAGCTGCCTAACCACACTCACTGAAGTCACTGAGATGTCAAAGCCTGAGATCTGAAGCATTTGTGATCAGAGACTAGAGAGAAGCTACTTAGTGAAACTTCAGGATGGCGCTTGACCCCACTGTGCACCTGGCTAATTCTGATTAGAGCATCTTCAATTTCTGAAGAAAGGTCAGATTCCCAACTTACTGAGCTTCAATAGTGTATTGGATTTTGCCATTTTAACTAATTGTTGGGCTTCATAGATCTATTTCCCTTTTAAGAGAAAGTGTTCTTTAAAACGATATTGTCATTAGATTCATTAATTTCAAATTTGCTGTGTTTTTAGCTCAGATTTAGCTCCTATGAAAAGTAAATATGTCATCTGTCATAGTCTGTCACAAGCTTGTAATTTAAATCCTTTAGAAAATTGTTCCTGCTTTTTATTTGAGCTGGCTTCACATTGTTGTCCTAATTAAATTGGAATCTTATATCATTTAAATGTTAGACTTCAGAATGAAATTATTTTTATTCAGGTGATAATGAAGGTCCTCTTGGTAGAGATCAAAAACTCTGCTTTCAGCCCTGGATGGTGTGGCTCAGTTGGCTGAAACATGGTCCCATGCACCGAAGGGTTGTGGGTTTGATTCTTGATCAGGGCACATACCCAGGTTTTTTATTCCATCCCTTGTCAGGGTACATACTCAGGTTGTGGGTCCCATCCCCAGTCAGGGTGCATATGAGAGGCAGCTGATAGATGTTTCTCTCACATATAGATATTTCCCTCCCTCCGTCTCCCTCCCTCCCTCCCTCCCTCTCCCCCTCCCTCTCCTTTCCTCTCTCTCTAAAAACAAAACAAAACAAACAAACAAACAAACAAACAAACAAAAAACACCCCTCTGCTTTCAGGCTAGTTGAGTAAATGTTCAAGAAGCCATAGGTGTTGCATATAGGTTTCTATTAGCATTTACCCTCTATACAAAATAAGAAGCAAGCGAGATAGGATCCCTGAAATATAGTCTCTCTTCCTCCTCCAAATATACCAGCTCTATAATAGCTTATTTTTATGCCCATTTTTTTGGTTGTCCAGTTGGTTTAATTCTTATAAAAAAGTATACATAAATGTTCCTTAACTTTACTGTATATCTGAATCTCTCAGGGACCCTGATAAAATGCAGAGTCTGACTCAGTGGGTTTGGGGTGGGGAAGCAGAAGTGGCTGCTCCATGCTTTACACTTCGTATAGCAAGAGTGTAAAATGATCAGTAGGTAAACAGTGATGAATCAGAATTAATATCTTTGTGTGTAGCTTTTTTTTTAGAATTGAAAAATTGTTTTAAAATTTTAGGAATAATAATGCCAATCATTATTTTGACTTGGAATTTTGCTAAGGCATTGCTTATTTATTTTTTAAAGTTTTTTAAAAACATCTATATTTGATCCATTTAGAAGCAACTGGCTTTTGTAAGAGAAAAGTGTGTGGCTTCCGATTCCTTCTCCCTACTTAAATATATTCATTGCAGTATGCTTTTCCATATATATTAAACTTAATATTTGTAAGTTAGCAGAAGGTATGTTACGTCTATATCTTTTTTTTTTTATTTTCAATTACCTTAAAATTTGTTTAAACATCTGTGCTTGAGGAATTAATTTTTATTTCTAAACTTGGTAGGGGAAATCTTTCCATAGAATAATATCTAATAAGTTAATGAAGGGATGCTAATTTCAGCATCACAAAGAATTGTGGAGCCGAAACTGGTTTGGCTCAGTGGATAGAGCATCGGCCTGCGGACTGAAGGGTCCCAGGTTCGATTCCGGTCAAGGGCATGTGCCTGGGTTGCGGGCACATCCCCAGTGGGAGATGTGCAGGAGGCGGCTGATCGATGTTTCTCTCTCATCGATGTTTCTAACTCTCTATCTCTCTCCCTTCCTCTCTGTAAAAAATCAATAAAATATATTAAAAAAGAGAGAGAAAAAAAAAAGAATTGTGGAAATCCCTAAATAATCAAGGTGGCTTAAGATAAATGTCCACAGAGGACACGTGTCTTTGGTGTGTGTTTTATCTGGAAACTAAATTAGTTCAACAAAACATAGTTTATTCTTTTCTGTGGAAATGGAGTCTGAATTTCATGTGGTCTCAACTAAAATTATTCTCTGCTCATTTCTCGGCCTTTTGGCTAAGATCAAGTGTAGTATCTGTTCTTATCAGTTTAAAAATGGTTCTCTGAATTGAATTACAGTCTACAAAGGTCCCCAAATCTTTTTGAAGAATTCTTTAAAATTTCTCTAAATTTTAGAGACAGATTTGAATAAGAATGACTATTACCCATTTGTGAAGTAGAACCCCCTTGACCTTCATCCCTTTCTGTCTCTCCCTTCCTCCCTTCCCTTCTCTCTCTCTCTCTCTCTCTCTCTCTCTCTCTCTCTCTCTCTCTCTCTCGTCTCTCAATATTTCTGTTAGGTGAAAAATGAATGATCAGTATAGGGAAATTAGGAAAATAATATAAATTATGATTAGTCCCTAAAGCTTATTTTTTGTACTCTATTTTTCTTATGGCATGAAATCAAAGGAAACATTTTATACATCTCAGATATACCCTAGGAAGTTGGTTCACATCAGTGATTTCATTCCTAGATAGATAATGTGTCAACTTTGAAGGAAATACTTTTTAAAAAATTTGATGTAAATAAAAGCAAAAACAAATTTGATAGAATGCTATTTGATTTTTAGATATAATAGTTTTTAAAACTCAGATAAGTTCAAGAAACTCAATAAAATGGATTAGGGAAGGGGGAAATTAAACAAAAAACAATAGAATCCTTAACTCATCTCACACGTTAGAGCCCAATAAGCTTTAAGCAAATAAGGTGTAATTTCTCTCATGTAAAAGCAGGTGGTAGGATGGAAGCAGCAAGATGTCTCCAAATGCAGACCAAGACTTCTTTCCTCCATCTGCCTCTTCCGCCCTCTGTGACATGAGAAATTACTTATTCTTTGGGAGCTTCAGTTTGTGCGTGTGTTTTAACTATTCATTGAGAATACTGATAACTCCTAACTCAAAGAGCCCATTAGAATTGAATAAGATAATATACTCCTCTTAACATTAGGAGTTTCTTGGCTCTGGAAATAAAGCAGAGAACAGGATAGGGAAAAATCCTTCATATAGCTTACACTCTAATGGGGGAAGACAGACAAGAAAGAAAAAATGACAAATATGATATGTGCTATGGAGAAAATAGGCCCGAAAAGAAGAGGATGGAGAATGCTGGGGCAAGAAGTGGAAAGATGGCAAATGAAAATAAGGTCATCAGAAAAGATAACATTTGAACAAAGGTCTTACTGAGAAGAGTCTTCAAAGCTGGAGAAACAGTAGGTGCAAAAGTCCTGAGGCAGGGGCATTGCTGGAATGTTTGAAGAGGCCGAAAAGAAGGCTAGTGTGGCAGGAGAAGAGGGAGTGGAAGAGGGAGGAAGACAAAGTCAGGGAGGTAATCATGAGACCAGATCGCACAGAATAAACTCTATGTTTGTGTACTCACAACTGTAAACCTACTTTTGCTCCATCTTGTATATCTACTGGCTATAGTGTCGGCTTCTTGGTTTAAAATACTTTTAGAGCTTACCTTCAATTAAAATAAGCTGTCTTTGTACTTGCTGTCTTTCTAGTGAGTATATCATAATTCTTATTTTCACAAGTATTTATTAATAGACCATCTAAAGTGTGTGCTGCTATCATGTAAACAAGCTTCCCCTTGAAGAACATCCAGCCTCATGCTAATAGGCTCATAGCCAATAAAAGCCATTTAGGCGCTTAAATAAACACTGAGAAAATGTACACAGATTACAAAAGATGATTTATATTATGCCAAATATTGACAGTAGTGACTGATATAGATATATTTTTAATCCTCACCCAAGGATATATTTTATTGATTTTTACAGGGAGAGGGAGAAGAAGAGGGAGAGGAAGGGGAAGAGGAGGGGGAGGGGGAGGGAGAGGGAGAGAAGAAAGAGGGAGAGGGAGCAGGAGAGGGAGGGGGAGAGGGAGACATAGATGTGCCAGAGAAACATCAATCGGTTGCCTCCCATATGCGTCCTGACTGGGGATCAACCCACAACCCTTTGGTGCACAGGATGACGCTCCTACCAATGGAGCCACTGAACCAGGGCAAGAGCGATTTATTTTTTTTAAGTTTTTTTTTTTAAAAATGTGCTGATTAAATTAGCAACTGATAGAATATTAGACCATTTGGAGAGTCTTTACCTATTAAATGTATTAGAAACGTAATGAAATTCAATTTTGTTTCTCTTTCCTATTGACATGGTTTTTTCATGTGGCATCCCACATTGTTCCATGGCTGAGCAGGTCAGTAACATATTTCCGTTTCTGTTTTATTTATTGATTTCAGAGCTCTTGTGTGCAGTGAGTGCCTCTATCCACCCATGTTGCCCACTTACAGTTCCAAGTTTAGAAGTAGCACAACAAAGATTGGATGTCTTGATTATTTGCTAATGAAACATTTTGGCTGGAAATTTGCCCTCAGGAAAGCAGAATGCTCTGATTAGAAATGTGTGTTTTCAATGAAACCTTTTGCTGAGTGAATCTAATTTCACTCAACAGTAATGAACATCTATATGTATTGGTATATTTCTCTCTCAAGGGTTAATTTTCCTGTCCTGTAGTTATAGAAAGAGCACTACTTGAAAACACAGCATGTAGGCATGTGTTTTAGTGACCATTTATGAGAAAAACCAGTAATACTAGGTGTTAGCTAGCACTAAGGTGGTAGTCATATTGCATGTGTGAATGTATCAAAGCAATATGTTGTACACTTAGTGTTATATGTTAACTACATCTCAATAAAAAATTAGAAACTCACCCTAACCGGTTTGGCTCAGTGGATAGAGTGTTGGCCTGCGGACTGAGGGGTCCCAGGTTCGATTCCGGTCAAGGGCATGTACCTTGGTTGCGGGCACATTCCCAGTGGGAGGTGTGCAGGAGGCAGCTGATCGATGTTTCTCTCTCATCGATGTTTCTAACTCTCTATCCCTCTCCCTTCCACTCTGTAAAAAATCAATAAAGATATATTTTAAAAAAATTAGAAACTAAAGCATGTATATGTAAAAAAGAAAATACCTGTAGTACTAGAGAAAACTCTTGTTGAAAGTATCTTGCAAGACCACAATTATCTTTGTCAAATTTTATTTAAAATTAAAAAGCATTATAATTTAGGTCATTTTTTCTGACATAAATAAAATTAATTATATCTAGAATTATATTTCTAATAGAAGGTCATTTTTCATAAAAATAAAAACTGCTCACCTTTCATTATGACCAAGTTCTAGTCTGGATGATTGTACCAAGAAGTCTAAATTCTCAGTGGCATGACACAACAAAGTTTTGTTTCTCCTTCTTGACAGTCCAATTGCGATGGGGGTGCTTTACTTCACACAGTCATTTTGGGACCTAGGTTTCTTCCATCCTGTGGCCTTGTCTCTGGAAGACTCAGTGCCCTTGGCTGGTTCATTTCTATCCAGACAGAGAGTATGGAGGACAAAACACAGCATGACAGATTGGTAGGAGTTTTCAGATGCCAGGTCTAGAAATAGCATATATTACTTCAGTCTATCCAGTTATCTGTCTACCTAGCCAGAACTCAGTTATGTGGCTCCAACTAACAGTGGGGGTAGCTCAGAAATGAGGTTTAGCTGGGATTCCAAGAAGTGAATACAGTTGTCTTGCACGTAGCAATCTGAAAAAGACCCTGTTAAATTTACAGCCCCAAACTCTCACTATAATGGGCCTCTCTGTTTCCTGCAATTTCTCTTCATGCTACTGGCTTCTCTACCTACTCTTCTCTCCTGGTGTTTACGAAATTGTGGAAACTGTGAGATGGAAGACAGTTGCAGAACTTAAAACTGATGAAGTGAGTAAGATTATTTTTATTATTTAGGGAGATATGTATAAGTTACATGTATTGGTCCCTTTTATCTGTTGCTCTGACCATTGCCAGTCTCAATTTTAGCTTGCTTTTCTCTGTATCAGAGGCTGACATCTATTAAAAATGAGTCCCAGCATGCCATGCAGGCTTATGGGAATTCTGAGAAGGAGATGCTGGCATGTTGTTCTATTGTGGTTCTGCACAAAAATAATTCTGGAGTTAACATTTATTGAACACCTATTATGGAGCTATGCTGAGCCCTTTTGGAATATTAATCTTATTTAATCCTCAGAATAACTATGATTTAGGATTTTTCCTATTTGGAAGGAGGGAAGACTGCTTTGATTAAAAACCTGGACCTCTTTGACTCTCAAACCTGTGAACTTCCCATACTTTGCAGTCCAGTGACTGTTCTTCCGCTCTCCTCCCATCCCCCATTTCAACTCCCCAGCTGTAATGGCTGAAGGCCTTATCCAAGGCTTATCATGTTTGACCATGTAGAAAGAGTAATTGCTTATCAAAATAATCAAATCTTGTTGTGTGTATAGACATAGGCTGAACCCATAATCCAGGCAGTCTACTCAAATCTGGATTTAGAAAACTAACTCAAAAAAGAGATCTGTAAATCATATAAACATAATGAGAAAGATAGCACAGGCATTCTGCATATGGTTATAAAAAATTATTTAAAAAGATGAATAAGGCCCTGATAGGTTTGGCTCAGTGGATAGAGCGTCGGCCTGCAGACTGAAGGGTCCCAGGTTCAATTCCAGTCAAGGGCATGTACCTTGGTTGCGGGCACATCCCCAGTAGGGGGCGTGCAGGAGGCAGCTGATTGATGTTTCTCTCTCATCCATGTTTCTAACTCTCTATCCCTCTCCCTTCCTCTCTGTAAAAAAAATCAATAAAATATATTTTTAAAAAAAGATGAATAAGAAAAATGAACTTAGTGCTGTTCCCCTAAATATTGGGTTCATTTTCCAATACATATTTTCTTTCCTTTTTTCTCCTCCTCACTCTCTTTCCCATTCATATTCTCCATTATTACTGACAAAGTAAACCAAAAGAAAAAAGAATAGAAAAGATTACTTTTTCCTTATCCATGGCTCCAAATAAAATAGACAACAGTATCAACTCCTATAAAGATTCCTCTTTGCTTCCATCTGCATAGCTGATCTAATTATACTAATAAAATGAGAAGACAAAGGGAGATATTATACTAACAAGTGAAGTTTTTAACTTGCACAAGAAACATTTCTAATCCCTCTACCCTCCACTCTCCTTTAAACAGCGATTTCACATCCCTTGATGCTCAGCAGGGGGAGTGGCATTCGCCACCCCATGGCAAAATGGATCTGCATGCTTCTGCGTAAAATTGGTCCATGTGTGAATTAGCTTTGAGTTGTATTGTGTTTCTTATACTAATATAATATTGTTCTAGTGCTTGCCCCTGATTAAAGAAATACATAAATAAATAATTTATAATTTAATTAATAAGGTATAATATGCAAAGCACAGTAATTTCAAACAGCTTGTAATGTCTCTAATGTACTTTCAATTTTTTATTTTACATAAGGGCTATATTCATTATGTGGTTATGATAAACATACTAATGAATTTTATTACAGGAACAAATTTAAACATGTAAATGAGATCAAATAGTATTAAAATGCAAGCGATGGTGAAACTTATTATAAACTAACCTTGCCAACATACATGGAATGATGTTATTTTAAAACTTTGCAAGTTGTATTTTTTAAACAAAAGCAATGCTGTTTACAATGTCCCTGAACATAAGAATTTGTGAACTGCATGCTTTATTCTCACATGAACTACTCAAACACACACACACACACACACACACACACACACACACACAACACACCAACTCCAAAAAACCCTTAACTGAAATCCAGGGTTTGCGTGTAACTTTGGATGACAATTAAAATCCCTTTTCTTGTTCCAGTGAACAGTAATCTGTGCATAATTACATTCAAATGAGATATTAGCATTTTTTTGTGCTTACTCTTTGTTAATTGCAGAGTTCACTCACCATGGTGATGCTTTTGATGGAATCAGGCAACCTTATTGACCTGATGCCGTAAGGCATGTTGGGAAATTCGGCTGTATTCTTCATTTTTTTTTTTTTTTGGCATTTTGAGGAGTCCTGCTGCTTTTATTACATTCCTGACACTTTTGTTAATAAATCATTGCAAAGTTAATGAAAATTGCATTCAGGCATATCCAAAATAATTGTGTCCTTTGTCATGCTAATAAATTGAAAGATGTTGATCCAATGGGCGAATGCATGCCCATTATGGAGAAGTTTGTGATATGGGTGCCTGTTGCACTCACTCTCACTTTTTCTGTGGCATATCGTTCCATGTAAAATGTGAAAGAGGAAAAACAAGCCTCAATATGTTTGTTTCATACTTTATACTGTGACTCTTTAATTAAGTCAGCAAATGGGTGAATTATGTCTACACAGAAAGATAGACGTATTTGCACTATGATTTATGAAAGGTTGTTAATATCAATAGGAATCAGCAACAGCATAATATCAGACTCATGAAAATATGAAGCCCTGTTTGACCTTTCTCTCATGCCTGGGGATCTTTCCCATTTATGTATGACCCACTTAATTTTCAAATGATAATAACTCAACATTTGTTTCCCAAGGTTTCTCCTGTACTAATTTAGAAGGCAAGTGAAGAAATGCTATTTGAAAAAAAAATTTTGGGGGGGTGGAAAACATTAGACCTTTCATTCATGAAACCTTAAGTGTACAAGGATGCGAGTGAGTATGTTTGGTGGATAAACATAGTGACACTCACACACATAGGGTAGCAGGTTTAACTGTTGAGATAAGGAAGAGTATTCAGTTCAGAAATATTTCAACTCATAATAGATTGCATCATGTATATACAATTTTCAAATTTATCTCAAGGAAGAACTCTAAGTAATTGTTGTCTTGGGGAGTTCTTAATTTATGCACTCGCCCATCATGCTGGTTTTAGGTAGGTATTTATTCTGCTATTCAATCAAAAAGCATAGTTTCCATAACAACTGCCACATCAGATGAAATGTACAGCTTGGTATTTGAAATACAGGACTTCTTAGGAGATATGCTTCCTGACATATTGTGTTGAACTTGTGTTCCTTTCATTCTCTTTTAAGCCAGCAAGATCTGTGTTTCTATAAAGGACCATTGCAGTTTTGCATAATTATTACAATCCATCTGCACATTTCCAGGATTTATATTAAAGTAATTAAAGCCATTTTGTATTAGTGGGTGCTGTGTGGAACCGGCTTGGATGCAGGAATCTAAAAGTTCCCACTTGCCTGCTTGCTGTGCTGTAATTTGGAGAACAGAATGTTCCGTAAATGAGGTTTGGGAATACTACATTTTTTTTTCTTTCTTTCCTTTCTTTGCAAAGTAACTTTTTCTCCCTCCAGTGGAAAATGGAATAAAAGGTTCACCTAGGGACTGGAATTAATGTAGTCCTTCTGCCGAGGGTTAAGAAAGAGCAGAATCACAGCTAGCAACATTGTGCAAGCCCTAATATATTTTGCTTTTTCTATGGAGAAATAATAAGCTTGTGTTTCTAAGGCAACTTTCTTCCAAAAAGCAGCAAGCAATTTAATTTATATTCTCATTTTCCCCAGCAGTATTTGTTCAAGGTAAATGAGGGCCAATATTATTAACCCCATTTTATGGATGGGATGATTGAGGCAGACAGATAATGTTGTACAGAGCAGATAATGAGGCAGATAATGATGTACTGGGCAGGGGAGAGGAACATCACAGCAGGAGTAATAACTAATACCTGTTCTATCAAACCCACAGAAAGAACTAACTGAAAGTGCAATGCAGCAGTTGCTGAGGAAAAAAAAATCATATAAGTTCCATGAACTTTCAAAGGGATAGTTTGGTACAGATTCAACTGCTTCTGCCCTACACAAATCCTTGGCCTCTCCAGTGCGGTTTGCAAAGCATAGGTTTGATTCTTGCTGTTCAGGATCTGTCTCATAAGGACCTGTGATTCCTCTGGGTGATCCGGAGGAGGCTTCAGGAGGCAGTGCCACCCAATTAAGGAGACAGCATACTTAACAGAACTTAATCCACATTGAAAAAAAAATCTAGGTGTTCTCAAATTGTTTCCTAAATGGACAGACTTCTTATATTTTCTCCTAGGAGTATTCTTTCTTATTATCAAAACTTTCTTCACTGTGAGAGGAGAGAATGGGTGACGCTGAGCACTTTCCTTCCCTGAGCCACTGATCTGCCAGGCCATTGTTGTCATGCGTCCTAACAAATGGTTATTAAGTGGCCTTTCTACGGTCCCATCATATACCCATAAAGCTGGGTGATGACATTCTTTGTCACAAACAGTAGCATCCACAAAATTTATGGGCTATGGAGTCCCGGCTTCCGTGTAACAGGAGAGCTGAGATGTTAGGGTGTCCTGGAGCCCAAGGTTAAAAGTGCCTGGTCTTGGTGTAAAGATTATACACACAGACTTTACAATCAGAGAAACCTGCTAAAATGCCACTGACCTGCTGTGTGCCTTGAGTCAGTCAATTAATAGCACTGAGCTTTGGCTCCTTTTCTGAAAAAAAATGAGGATGGTGAGAACTCACTCATAGGGCTACTCTTAGTGTTTTGTGAAGCAGTATTTGGAAAGTGCTTAGCACATTACTGGCATATAGAAAAGACTCAAGAAGTGGTAGCTTTTATGATCATCGTTATCATGCATATATTTTAGAACCTACCAATTTGCATTATCTAGATCAGTGATTTTCAACCTTTTCCATCTCATGGCACACATAATTACTAAAATTCTGTGGCACACCGTAAAATACATTCTTTGCCTATCTGACAAAAATACAGGTATTCTTCTGATTCCTTCACACCTCATGGCTATTATGTTGACTGTTGTCACTTTTTTATTGGATAATCTAAGGGGAAAGAGGTCAGTTCCTCTGACTAAATAGTCAGGTATTAAAAAATTCTTGCAGCACACCAATTGAAAATCATTGAGCTAGTTTGCCAGTTTTCTTTTTCGTTAGCAGTCTATCAGAAATTCTTTTTTTTTAATGTGTGTGGGTTTTTTTTTGTAAGAAACAACTCAAGATGGGCAATGCCATAACTATCTATCTATATAAAACCCTAATATGCAAATTGACCAAATGGTGGAATGACCCGTCGCTATGACGTGCACTGACCACCGGGGGCCGATGCTCAATGCAGGAGCTGCCCCCAGCCTGCAGGCCCCAACCAGCGGTGGTGTTGTGGGGCGGGCTGGCCAGTGGGCGGTGCCAGGCCAGCCAAGGCGGGTGTGAGCGAGTGTTGGCCAGGCCTAGGGACCCAACCTGTGCACAAATTTCATGCACCGGGCCTCTAGTTAGGTATATAAGAAAGTGATAAAGGGACTTTGCAACAAGATTCAAGAAAACGGACTTCTTAACAAACTCCAGAATTTAACCTGGAGGGAGTCCTCAAAGCTTAAGAGAAAGAATTTAGGGAAAGAGGATTTGAGCTATATTTTGCACAGTAGCTATTGGAATTATGTAACTTTACTCTAAAAGATAGTATATTTTGAAACTCATTTAAAGACGTTTTGAGCTCCTTTTATGGGTTTTAGTTTCCATATAGTTAGCAATTGGCATTTAGCAGGATTAAATTAGGGGTCATCTTAAATTTGGGGTAGGGGTCAAGTGGGGTAGTGGCTGCAGGCTTTGAGGACAAGAACAAAGAGAGAGGCATGTGGTGCTTAAACACTTCGATACCTTGCCAGGATGAATCCAGAAACAGAATGTCAGGCTGATTAGACACTGTCGGACCCAGTATGTATTATACTTCTGATATTCTCAACAGATTGGCCACTAGGTTATAACCAGGCAGTTCTTCCCAAATAATCCAAGCAGGAACATAATATATACACACAGTCCTAGTGTACATAACAAAAAATATTTTCACCTCACCCATGATCTATAAAGGCAAAAGGCAATACAAGCAAAACGTTTGTGAAAGTGTTGATTGGGAATGGCGGAAGTCCTGCCTCATTAACGTGCTGGAATTAAAAGATTTCTACAATCTGAATGGTGCAATGTAAAGGACACTCCACCTTTCTTTTTTCCAAGTATATATGTTCTGTTCATCCAAAGCTGCCTCTTTGCAATTATCGACTTGCTTGATGCCTCCTTGCTTTGGCAAAGGCTTCATTGCCTACAGTGTGCTGGCGAGGCTGTCCCTTTTCTTTGCACATAAAATCAAAAAAGTCCAAATTATTTTTGAATAAATGGAGCCACTGACTAACAAATATTCTAATCTATGAATCTTTTCCCCATAGAAATGAGCACTCCTAATAATTTTCAGTTTTTTAAAAAATATATTTTTCAAACATATCTATTTTAGACAGAAGCCATTCAGGGTGTACAGCTTTGTAAAGGGCCAGTATTAATGCTGGGAAACTGTTAAAGAGATGAAGTGTATTTACCTGGTAGAAAATGTTATAGAACTGCAGATGCAGGGACTGGGTTGTAATCTCTTTTCTGCTACCAATTTCCATATTTACCTTCTGCAAGTTACTTAGTCTCTTTAGTTCTTAGTTTTTTTTCATTTAGGAAAATATAGAGATACTATCTGAAATGTTCACCGTTTCTAAAAGTCTATCGTTCTGTGGTTTTTGTTTGTTGTTGTTGTTTATTATAATTATTAACAGATCTTACTGAACAAAACCTACTTGGGCTCCACTACTTTAAATCAATGCATGCAGCAACTGAAACAAATCCCTAGTACAAAGTCAAAAGGGAGGAAAACCAAATTGAACACACCTTCTGGAATATATAACACCAGTGGTATCACGTTGCTCTTCTGTGCAAAAAACCTTGGTCGGCTCCTCTCTGGGCTTTATACAAGCTGGTCCCGACCTTCACCTCCAGCCTCATGTCTCCCTCTCCTGTCTCCAACACATGGGTGCTCCAGACCAGTGGGACAGCTTGCCATTCTCTGAATATTTCATAATTTTTGGCCCCTATATGCTTCTATTCCTTCTGTTGAGGGTGCTCTTCCACCTTCTTTGCATCTGGTAAAACTGTGTTTCCATCTTTACTAACTTTACATTTTTTTATAATACTCGTCACTAATTCCCACATCGCCTTGCTAAATTATGTATTTTTGAGACTAATGTCTGGCATCTCCCCCAGCACTTAGAAGAGTGTCTAACACTGTTGAATAAATAACTAGCAATCCAGAAGGTGGCTAGTGATTCCAGATCTATAGAACACATTGTTCTGGAAGCCAACAAGTAGCTTAGGATTGATAGTTTTGTGGAAGAAAGATGTAGTGAAATATTTTGGAGTTCCCTGTTCTGGATGGGAAGGGCAACAGCTGATGACTTGCTGTCTTATCCTGGGTTGGGTCATTAGCAGCAACTCTAATGTAGCTAGAGAGTCCAAATTCACATTTTTTTCTTTTAATTTTTGACTTATTGAGACACTAGCATTTCCTGAAGGTATTTCTGATAGTTCAGTTTACACAGTATCATATTTAAATTAGTGTCATGAGAAGCTACCACCGCTAAAACTCAGAAAGGTAACATTTTTGTGTCTAGTTGATGGAGAACAGAAGTCTGGAATCCTAACCAAAGAGATTAATTCAATATATTTCTCAATGAATGGAGGCTATTTGTACTAGCATCCCTCATTAATGGGGAACATTTGATAAGCTTTGAAAAGACCAGATTTTCCTGTGACCTTCCCCAGCAAAAACAGCAAGAGAGTGGGTAAGTGCTAGTATTGGATTGAGGTGCTTCATATATTTTTTATTCAGTATTGCAGTGGTCTCCTGGGGTTCCGTATTAACAGTGGTATAGCCCATTGGATTTCTGTAGCTATTTCTTGGGTGCCCCATTGAATAAGAGATATGATGCACTTCTTTAATAATTCTTCAAACTTACCAAATATCTTAATATTGAGTAAAGCAGCATCAATTGAAATATTATTACTTCTTATTACAGCATCAAGCACTGGGAGCATATCGTGCTGATTTTTTTTAGCACATTCCATTCAGTTTGCTTCAAGGAAAAAGGATACTGCTAAGCACTTGAATCTAAAAGACCTGGAAAATTGACAACAAACACTTTATTGCATCTCAATGTGTCCATTTTAAAGATTTTCTTAAGACTTAGAGTGAGGACGGTGTTAATTGCTTACAGAAATGTTGGCTACTACTTTGTTTCTTAAACTGTATCATAACTTTGACACTAGAAGATTGAATATATGTGTATCAGCAAGCTGATAAGAGATGAGCAGGCCTTCCAAAATAGATCTTTATTAAGGCAAATGCTCCTCAGAACAAACTTCATGCATTGACTAGTATAAAAGAATTTAAGAACAAAGAATTGAGAATTAAAAATATTAAAAATACTAATATGCACAAAACTTAGGGAGAACTCTACTTTTGGTCTTATCCTAGGTACTTGGCCCCTAATGCATTTAAATCAATCTCAGCATTCTGGTATATCACAAATATATAAAATAGTAAATGAATTATAAAGTGTTCAGGTCTTCAGGACACATATAGCGAAACAACACTAGAAAAGCAACTCTACTTTGCGTTTCTGTTCATGTATACAATGTACTGAGCAGGTCTGCGTGAGAGACCATTGACCCGTAAAATAAGTGCAGATTATAGAAACATTGGGTAGCTTGAGTAGTTGGCATTTGACCAACTCTGTCCTTTTTGATAGTGTCCAGTTATGAGTCTGGAGCTGTCATTTAGTCTGGTGTTTTTTTTTCTTATTTAAGGTTCACACTTGTTATGTTGCATGTTTATTCTGCACCTTAACATTGTTCTCCCTAAGGTTATCTGTGGCTTTGAAAACCAGTGTCTGATGAGTAGTTTCTTTGACTCTTGTTTATTTTTGCCAACTGACCAGTAGATAACTTGCAATTATAAGTAAAGATGTCTGAATATGAATTAATTTAGAGATGCTCACATAAATGCTATGCTATCAACAGTGAAATAATTTGTAAAAGCATTCTGAACTGCTAGGGTGACTGAAAATTTTGTTGATTCTTATGGCTGACATTATGTAGTAAGTGAAGATTTCCAAGACATTTCAGAAGAATTTTTTTTTTGTAATTGGAATGCACATTTTACAGTATTTTTAAAAATATAAATGTGGTAGCTTGACAATTGTGAATTTTTTGCTTCATGTATCCGCATTGTATCAGAGCAGTGCTTAATATATTTCTTTTTGCCCCTTTCTCTAAGTTTTTAATGGCTTTGTTAGATCTAACACTTCACTGGAGTCTCTAAAACGTCGAGACTTGTGTAATTCATTTATCACAAGTGACAGTGCCATGGACAACATATCATGTCTGACTCTCTATTAGATCTGCTATAATCTATGGGCCTTGTGATGAATGGAGAGAAGGGTGCTCTATCACAGAGCTCCATCACTGTCAATCACACCTGGGAACTGCAGAGACACTAATTAGAAGAAACCTAAAGTGGGTTGAAAATCACAAGTAGTGGAATCATAATCTCTCAACAAGTTTCAGTCCAAAACTGCTTGCTGGCTGCAGAGCGATCTGCTATGGTTTTATTCCTTTCCATGCAGCTTGGAGCCTTCTTGTCTTCTCTGTGCAGCCGGGACAAACTTTGTCCCACACTGCCTGCACCTATGCATCTAAGAATGTCTTCTCCAGGTTAGAAGAAACATCAAGCTGTCGCATTTCTTCTGGTTCTCATATGTTCTGAAAGCTATATTCTTGCCACTGAAGCAAACCAGTTAAATTTGTTCTCATCCATCAAAGGAGAAAATAACTTAGCCTGGGTAGCTAGAGAGTTCTCTGAAACACGTATTACCTCTTCTGGTTCTATAAAGTACTTTTTAACTTTCAACATGCATATGAGTTATATGATACCTTTTTCAAAAATGTAGATTCTGATTCAGCAGATCTAGGGTGGGGCTCAACTTCTACTTTTCTAATAAGCTGCAGACCCCTGGCCCTACCCTGAAAGGCAAATTTCTAAAAAGACTCACTGAAATGTATGCCTGAAGGTCATCTCCCAGCCCCTGAGCTGAACATAGTGAGGAGTCCGAGGTTGTTTAGATTCTAGTTAGAAAACTCTCTACGGTAGCATGTGCCCTGCTTATTTCCATTAGCAAGTACTGAACTTTATTGTTTTTTAATATATTTTTATTGATTTCAGAGAGGAAGGGAGACGGGGAGAGAGAGAGAAACATTAATGATGGGAGAGAATCATTGATCAGCTGCCTCCTGCACAACAGGGAATGGAGCCCCATAACCGGGGCATGTGCCCTGACCTGGAATCGAACTATGACCTCCTGGTTTATAGGTTGACGCTCAACCTCTGAGCGACCATAGCCGGGCTGAACCTCATTTTGATGTGACCAGACTTGAAGGGTCAGACTTCATCCCAGAATGAAAGGCTTCAGCACATCCTGAACCCTGAGCCCCAACTGCAGGAAAACCATCCAACAAAGGGGATTAATTTCATCCCCTTCCGTACTGACCCTCCACTGGGGGAGCTAGTATTTCTGGCCCCGAGCCAGCTGATCTCATCCACAAATTAAGCCGACACTTCCTTCCAGCAATAAACGCTGTCTTGGTGCCAAGGCAACACTGATTTATTTTGACTCAAATATCTCACTGGCCACAATTTCACGGATTCCTGAGGGAGAGCCTCCCCTCCTGCAGGGGTGCTGTGACCCTCTACTTCCTTCTCCGTCTTTACCGAAGCTGCTGGTCAGTGGTTAGAACTGCTGCACAAGCAAGGGGGGTAAGGTGGATGGACTTAGATGAAGCCAGATGGGACCAGGATGTCTGGTCAGAGAATAAAGAGCAGAGAATGAAGAGCAGAGAGTGAACACACACAGGAAAATAGTCACCTGTGGGGCTGAGAATATTTGAATCCTCTCATGATGTGTATGTTCCCCCATGGAAGGTAAAGGCTGTAGCCAGCAGAAACACAAGACTCCAAAAATGAAGGCGGAAAGGAGCCTTTCTCCTTCTCTGTTTATTAGAGGTTGCAAAACAAGCAAAGCCATGGAATCCTGTTCTAAGTAGTGGCTATGTAGAAGATGGAAATGAATTGAGCACTGGCATATATGGCTAGGAAGAAGCTATTAGGTGGTGGTTCCCAGGAAATCCAGTGCATTTCTACTGCTTCTAGACCTGGGGTTCATGAATTCTCTTAGTTCCCAGGAATCCCGGAGTCTCCTGAAATCATATCTGGCATTTTACATGTATGAGCATTTTTTTCTGGGGTAGGTTCCTTTTCTTTTATCAGGATATCAATGTGTTTGCAATCTGTAAAATGCTAAATAAAAGCACTGCTCTAAGAAACTTTATAGAGAAGGAAATTTTGGCTCTACCCTGTGATATCTAGTATATTCTTCTGTAGTCCAAACTTGCTCAGAAAATTTTTCATAATACATTGAGAAGAGGGAACCCAGCTCCTCCAGTAGCAAGAAATAAGACTGACACTGGTTTGGTTGCCCGGAATAAACCATCTGAGCTAAGGAGTGTTCAAGAGGTGATGGCGAGAAAGGACCATTCACATCTAAAGAAAACCGGGCCTAGAATAGTTTAAGTGACTCACCCAGTGTATTCTGGTACAGTCATGTTTTAGCTCAGTTGTCACTCTCTCAAAAATGTGCTCTATTTCTCTTTCACCCCCTCATCTTCCATAATGAGTGCTTCCTGTCCTTAGCATGCACCCTTAGAGCCAAAATTACCTAGGAATGTTTAGTTTTTTTCTTGCTTTATTTTACAAACACATAGTGAAGTTTAAAAGATTGATCTGTATTGTCAAGAACTTTACCACTTTGCCTTTTCATCAAAACTCCATGCTAATATTTCCCAGTATTGTAAGAATACAGAGGGTGATCAAGCCAAGCCCAGATCTCTGCCACATGTATTCTGTCCATGTCTGTGTACTCTCCAGTCCCATCTGGGTTCATGCCGTTGTGTTATGCACTCTGACATCCATGTCATGTCATGTTTATCCAACTGTTTTACTATGAGTCAAAATCAAAAGTTTTTTTCCTCCCCAATTCTCCCAGCAGGGCCTTCCCAGCTTAGAGAAAATGAAGCTGTCGGCCATCACTTTAGACATCATCATCAACAATAAACATGCCAGGATCAGAACCTGCATTTTGTTATCTGACCACTGTTGATGGCAGGGGAAAAAGAGACAGTTTGATTTTCATTAGCTAGGCTGACCCCCAGCCCTGGCAGCTTAGGGGGAAAATTCGCATTTTGACTGGAAGTAAACTGAGGAAACATGACATGGAGTCAGGGAGGAATTGTAGATCTGTCCCAGGGGGCTGATTTTTTTTTTTTATTTTTTTTTTAACCAACTGACTTTTGGCATTTGAGGAAAATCTCAGCAACTCTCTGGACAGAATTTTTATAAGTGTCAGCAGGCGGATCTTATGTGTGACTCAAAATAGCATTCCTACTATTTTATTTTATGTGCTCTGGCTTTTGTATACAAATGGTCTTGTTTCCTGAAGCCTGGAAATGGGGACCCCCCACCTTCTGTGTTACCACACTTTGTATCTGTGGCCTCTAACAGAGGGGCTGGCTCGATGGGCTTGTAATAAATGTCTTCTGAAAGGAGTTTTGTATTTATATGGGGATGGGAACTACTCTTATTTGCCATGTGGTCCAGGAAAAGGAGCAGGCTGTGGAGGTCAGATAGGTCTGAATCTCCATCTGGAGTGTCACTGACTTGATCTCAGTGTTCTCATCCTTTTAATGGGTATAAGGCCTTTCCCCTAGAGATGTTACAAGGAAGCGAATTAGTATATATGTAAAAATGCTGGCATGCAATATATTGTTGAAATAGCTTAATTCCCTTTCCTGCCTTGATTCCTTTTTCCTTTTGGTATAAATGCTGGGTGTTCTGAAATGAAATACAGAGCAAACTTATTCTAATTTTTCCATGAGTCTTACAGTCTTTCTTTGAATTTTCTGTGTGATAAAGAAGGAAGAATAGGGCATTGGAATCAGATAGACGTAAAACCCATTTTCCTCTTTATAGAGGGCTCAACTAAAACAAGAGTTTAAACACAAGCATCGTCCAAAGTAGGATAAGTTAATTACACATTACACCAGTATCTATAGCCAGTGCTCTCCTGTTTTTCTTTTGTTTTCACTTTAAGTAATATTTGTGGATCTAATAAAAGATGGAAAGAATAGCCTTGTTAACTAGAACACTGGGGTGATCTCAGGAGGGAGAAACTAGGGGGAGAAGAACCAACATGTTGGACAGGAAAGAGAGAAGAGCAGGGTCAGGTGGGTGAGGGTTTGTCAAGTAGTACGACCCTTTGATGCCCTGGGTGGAATGAAATACCACCACTGCCTGCTCACAATCCTGCCTTTTCCCCTCATGGTTTGGATGCCACCGTGGCTGCTGTCTCTTGGCTGGGTTTTCAAATCTCTCCTTCTCTTCCTCTCTAGAACCATAATAAAGGCACCAGGAGGGTCTTAGTTCCTCCGACCTAGAATAAGATGAAAGAACAAAGGAAACTTGATTATTTGGCTGCAAATTGAACTTTCTTTATTGGGTCCATTTTTAAAATCCTAGAGTAGGAGGCTCACCTGGACTTGGGGCCTGTCGTTTGGACTAGGCTTGGCCCCCTAGGGTAGACAATTGGGATGCCACTGAGCAGACTTGGTGGATGTGCTATAAAGTGTGCGTGCGTGCGTGTGTGTGTGCATGTGCGTGCATGCGCGTGCATGCGTGTGTGTGTGTGTGTGTGTGTGTGTGTGTAGGGGGAGGATTAAGGCAATATTTCCAATAAAGACGGTTAGACTCCTGTTAATCATTACTAGTGGGACAACAGTGTCCTCTCAGGGACATTTTCAATTCATTTCAACAAGTATTTGTTGAAGCAGGACAAGATCAAAGGGTTCCCTGCTGTCTTGGGTCTGGTAGTATAGTTAGGAAGAGCATAATTACACAGGAAACAGTTGTTTTTTTAAAAGAAATATAGTACTCAATTGGCCCTAATTAAGTAGCCTATAAGTTTCAATAACTAGTCTATGGTATAGTGATAGTCAGAAAGGTCAACAATGAGTGCTGATTAGGGCAGTCAGAGTGAGGTTCTTGAAAGTAGATAAACAAGGCACTCCCTGCTGTGGCATACAAGGTGGAGTGCCTCGCTGCTTTTCTTGCTTCCTTCTTATCAGGTCCTCATATATGTCCTAAGAAAGAATTGCAGTTTCTCTCATGCGCCATGTTCCCTCATGTCTATGCATCTTTGCCTACGTGTTCTTCCTGCCTGGAAGTCTCCTCTCCATCTGTTCCTCTGTTCATTCACAAACAATCTGGTTGGAGCACATGTTATTTGTCACCTCCTCCAGGAAGTCTTCCCCGGGAGTTGCCCTCTTTATCCTCCAAACGCCCCTGGCCTGAGCAGAGTACTTGTCCCCCATGTTACATTAGCACTATGCATACCTTACGTAGAGAGGGTCGGGCAAAAGTAGGTTTATAGTTGTTCATATGGAAAATAATACAATAATTAATAAATAATAGTATAAGAATAAACTCTGTGTTTTGTGTACTCACAACTGTAAACCTACTTGTGCCCCACCCTGTATAGAGCAATGAGGATAAATGTGTTGCTGACCAGACTGTGAGCTCCTCAGTACAGCTCCTCTGTGTCCCCTGCCTTTACAAGTGTTGGCAATCCATAGCCAACGCAAGATAAGTATTTTGAATGAGTGAATAAGAGAGTACCATGAACAACTCATTGCTACTTTAGCTGCACACTCCTGGGAAGAAAATTCATGTGGCAAAGAGTCCCATTTCAGAATCAGAATCCCTAATGCATAGCTCATCCCTGGAAAGTATGCCTTGCCTGGCAGTTATTCCTGTGCGTGCAGAAGAAGCCTCTTGGCATGGGCCACAGGTGACCGCATGCCCTGGCTCTCCTGCTGGCAGCTGGCATGGCTCCACATCGCCTCCAGGAGTGAGAATGCTGAGGCTGGCTCCTTCCAGGATGGATGAAGGGTCCTGGCAATGCTAACTGAGCAAAACTTGAGGTCCATTTGGAGGCTGACCTCCCTGACTTGTGCAGCACACGCTCTGCTGGGGAATGGGTGCTGTGTTTAGTGTTCCATTTTCCCTGCAAGAGATGCAGAGATGTGAGGCCAACCAGAGAGAGGTTAAAGACATGTGGGAGCCTTACAGCTGGGGATCATTAACAACAATCAAGACCAACATAAAAAGGCAGCAGGACTTCCCTCCCTCTTGGCCTTGGAAGCCATCTGGATAGAGGAAATTTGGTTTAAACTCTGGTAAGGGAACTTTTTAGTAGTCTGAGATTGTTTGTTTAACTTCTCCATAGAAGTCCCTCGAATCCCTGAAATCTGTCCCTCAAAACCCCTTATCAGCAAATCTGCACCCCTTTAGACCGAGCAGATGGTAACTGATGACATAAACTATGCAGTTATTACCTTTCCGAGCAATACCTGGTAGGCCCAGTGGATCTTTTCACACTTACTGAAAGCCAGGTTCCTGTTCTAATCAGGGTGAGGCAGGATTCTTTGACTACCACACCCATGTTCCCCTACTAGGGCCCTAGCCCTGCTACTGATTGAAACACAGGTGGCCTCCTGACTCTGGGGTGGCCTAGTGATCTACAACAAGCCTGGTTAAATTAATCAGATATTTTCCCCTTAGAGAACTGGAAGCAGGAACAGAGAGAATTTGCAGTCTTCAATGGACCCTTGACATGAAAGGTCAAGGTCATATAGAATCTATGCTGGGATTGCTGTCCTAATATCACATGCACACTGGAGTCATGAATGGCCGGGCAGTAAAGAGCCGAGGGAGCAGTTCAGCCCATGGGTTAGGTCAGATGTGCAAAGAGAAGTAAAGATGAAACCCCACAGGCCTTCAGGGATGGGGGGAGTGGCCTCGGTGCCTGCATCCTGGATTCCCAAGTCAAGGTCTAACTTTACTGTGTTTCTGTCTTGGGTACCCTGGTGTCTGTGGTATCGTTGGATCCGAGTAACTCCCCTTTCACTAGCTTGAGAGGTCCCCATTCCTAGGAATGGAAAATGCCTCGAATGTGTTCCTGTCAGGCTTTGCATAACTGTGGAACTTATATTGCTTTTTCTAAGTAAAAAACAATGTATTTAGATGAAAGGGATCTAAAGGTGGCCAAACAATGACAGCTTTTACCTTCATAATCACCTCTTAGTTCATGGCCTCTGGAACCCACGGACTCTATCTTTGTTCCCGCTCTTTCTCAGTCATCGGCAGCATGCAGCAGTTTGGGCCTTAATGGCACTCTGTAGTCTCTAATAACTCTAGACATGTTGCATTTCTATTGAGATTGCTTACACAATGGCCACGATATGTTTCATGCTTCTCTGACATGCTCCACATCACTCAGTCATTGGGCACGGTGCAGACATCCAGCGGCTTTATACTGACATGGGAAGGGAATGATGCTGACTTACATTGTCCTCTTAGATATTGGTGAGTAAAGGAAACGACCTTCGTCCCTTGTATAACTTGCTTTTGCAACTAGTGCTGTAAAACCAAGGGTGGAAGCTCAGTTCCGCCTTTCCTTTCATAGTTGATATTCAGAGTGTCACAGAGGCCAGTTTAATGATGGCGGTCCAGGCCTAGGGAACCGTCTGTGGCCTTGCAAAATTATTTTTCTGTTTCACCCAAATGAAATACCTTGTCATTTTTAACCTGATTATAAACGAAATGTGTGTTTACAACACTCAAGGTCTTGGTATTATTATTCTCTCTGCCTAGAATATTTTTCTCTCTGTGTTGGTCATGGCTGGGTCCTTTGTTTCATGCAGGTCTTTGTTCAAATATCACCTCTCTGAGAAGACTTCCTTGACTATCCTAAGTATTATAATAACCCAGCGGTTGCTCTCAATCACCTTTCTATGCTTAATTTCCTTCCTTGCATGTATCACCTGCAACCTTGTACTTGTATTTATTTATTCCTTGCCTCTCCCACAACATTGTAAGCCCCCCAAGCTCAGGGACAGTGTTTTGTTCTGGGTCATACCTTTAATGCCTAAAATAATGCCATGGACATGGTACCAAAACAGGTATGTGGAATGCATCTATTAGTAAATTGTAAAAATTTAATGACTTTATAATAAATAAAATAGAAAGTAAATATTATGCATACTTCTACCACCCAGAGATAAATGCTGTTAACATTTTAGTAGCTAGCACTCTTGAATTTTTTTAAAGAAGAAAAAGAGCATGCTATTTTAATCTGTGTTGTTGTTGTTGTTGTTTTCATTAAAATGAAAGTGAGTATATTTCCATGTTTCATCCGTTCTCAGCCATGGTAGTGCAGCAGGTGGAAACTGCTAAACGCCATATTCCAAAGCCCTACCCCAAACCAACTCAGTCAGATGATTCAGAGCTGGAGCCAGCACTCCCAGCTCTGTAAGTGATTTGGATGCACAGCTGGAGTTATAGTTATTTGGATTGTGCAGAATAGAAAGGTGTTATTTTTCTTTTTTGCAAAGATCAACCCTATGAGAATCTTAATGTATGACAAATGTGCTGACCATCAATTTGGGTTCATAATATGGTTATATTAAAATAGTTTTGTAGTACTTACTATTAACTTACTCTATTTACAGAATATATATATATATATATATATATATATATATATACACACACACTAATAAAAGAGAAAGATGCAAATTGATCATACCTTTGCGAAGCCCACCAGCCAATCAGGAGTGAGTATGAAAATTAACCCAACAAAGATGGTGGCTTAATTTGCATATGCAGGCACAGAGTGGCTGGGGGTGGGGCAGGATGCTTGCGTCGTCGCCATGGTAACGAGGCAGGCGTTGCACACTGCCCCAGCCGCTCCGGGCCTCTAGGCAGCATGGGAAGGCGGAAAGACAGCTCTGGGCTGGAGCAAAGGCGGTGCCGGCAGCCAGGGGAAGGAAGGCCCATTCTTGCATGAATCTTCATGCATTGGGGCCTCTAATCAACACTAATAAAAGAGAAAACTGGTAATTGGCGTACGAGCTACCCTTTTCATTGGCTAATCAGGGCTATATGCAAATTAACTGCCAACTAAGATTGGCAGTTAACTGCCAACAAGATGGCGGTTATTTTGCATATGTAGGCACAATGCAGGGAGGCGAAAGGGAAAGCAGGAAGAAGCCCCCTGCCACTGACAGTGATCGGAAACCCAGGGGGGAGCTAAGAGCTGGGGGGCAGGGCAAAGGCGGCCCTGGGGCCACCTTTGCCCTGCCCCCCAGCCATGATCGGAGAATCAGGCGCCTTTGCCGCCCTGGCCAGTGATAGCAGGAAGTAGGGGTGAAGCCAGCGATGGGAGCTGGGCACGGTTGAAGCTGGCAGTCCTGGGAGCTAGGGGTCCCTTGCCTGGGCCTAAAGCGAAGCCCACGATCGCGGGGCCGCTGCAGCTGCGGGTCCCCGCTGCCCGGGCCCGATGCCTAGGCCAGAGGCGTCAGGCCTGGGCAAGTGGCCGATCCTGCGATTGGAGGGTGATGGGGGTCAACGCCCGAGGGCTCCCAGTATGTGAGAGGGGGCAGGCTGGGCTGAGGGACACTCCCCCCCACATGCACCCAGTGCACGAATTTCGTGCACCGGGCCCCTAGTGTGTATATATATATATATATATATATATATATATATATATATATACACACATACACACACTAGTATATATATTTAATTCTCACAGGAATTATAAGTTTGCCACATTTCTATCACTATTTTACAGATGAACAAACTGAGGCAAAATGAGGTTGAACTCACCTAATATCAAGGTCACATAGTCACACAGCTTGTAAGAAACAAAGCTGGGATTTGAATCCAGGGGTTATGGTTCCAGAGTCTATTCTCCTAACCCTGCTGCTATACAACCCTCCCATGGGTTCTAATAGATATAATTTAATAATTCACATTGATTTAATTCTTCAATATGAAAGTAACTTTTACTTAAGAAGGCAGTATGATGTAGTGGAAAGACTGTCACTTTTAGAGACATTTAGCCATTATCTGCTTAATGGTTGGCTGACCTTGGGCAAATTGTATAATTTCTCTAGTTTAGCCATATCTGAAAAATGGGAACAGTAATACCAACTGATCACCTGTAGAGAGAATATGCATGATACATCAATTGCAGTGTCTGGCACAGGTAGGTCTTGAATACATCATGGATTTGGTGTCATCATTTCACTTGATCCTTGAAGACATACTGGGAAGGACAAGGAGGGGCTTTTGAAATGGTGAATTGTGCTGGGCTCAGTGTGTAACATTTTGCCTACACTTGTCTTCTTCCAATGACCAGGGTAACTGTAGAGGTCTGATTCTGCTTTGACACATAATTTGGTGGGTGAATCTTCTATTACATCATGGAACAAATGTCTAAGTCTCCCCCGCCTCCCTTCTCTCTGTAAGTTATAGAGAAAAATGAACAGGGATAGAATGGGTAAGAAGATAGGTGGCAGATCTGCCTTTTCTGGTTGTCTTTATTCTATTTTACTAGTGAGCGATTTAATTTTACTTGCAGAATAACAGAGATGTTAATTGTCATGTCAGAGCTTTTACATGACAAGATACAGTTAGTTATTGAATAGATAAGGACAATTTCAATGCAGTACAGTTATGGTTGAGGTAGCACAAGTGAACAGTGACATTTTTTTTTAATTTAACTCCCTATTACATTAAAGAATCAAGTCCTTCTGCCTTTTCTTAAGAAATTATCAGCCATCAGTCTTTTGAACTGTGAGGCTCATGAGTTAAATGTCTGAACAATCAAATTATAAAGGTTCCCTGCCTACAAGGTTGCCAACTGAGTCTGTTCTTGCTGAGGTTGCTCAAAGGGTAGAAGAGAGAAGTGAGCGGGCACAAAGTTAGAAGAGAAGATTGGAATGGGAATTTTCTGCTGAGTGGGAGAGGTGATGGGAAGGGTGATACAGGAATTGGAAGACTGTGAGGCTATGTCAGTGTGTGAAATGGTAGTTTTGGTTTTTTCCCGGAGGATTCAGAGCCTAAAACACTCCTATACATGGTAAAAGTATTGTGAAATTTAGTCACATGTCTAAATATTTTTCTTCACTGTCTTTATTTCCTTATCAGCAATGCACTCTATTTGGTTTTCTATTATTGAACCAGTTCAGCTCTCAGAAGGGGCCTAAATTTATCCTTGGTCTTCCTTCCTTTGTGGCCCCTCAGCATATTTTGACATTGCATTGCTCTGTCCTAAATGAACAAACATGTTCTTTCCTTGGTTTATGACATCACATTTAGTTTTTCTTGTCTGAGTCTGGCTTCTTTTACTCAATTGTCTTCATTAGCCTACTCTTTTATTTCTAACCTTGAAATGTTTGTGAGTTTCAAAGCTTTATTCTTGTCCCTCTTCTCTTGGCAGGCTATGTTTCTCCTCCAGGAAGTTTTATTTATGCTGATGGCTTTAAGTATGTTCTGCATGATAGAATTACTACAGTGATGACTTATACTTGTATATTTCTAGCATGGAGGTCCCTTCAGACTTATGTGAGGTGCTTCCCCATCCCAGTTCCCTGTTTCATGGGCAAATCCAGTCTCTAAAAAATTGAACTGATCATTTGTCCCACCCAAAATAAAATCTTCCACTTTTCCCTGTGGTGAGCTTGCATTCCGTCTCTCACCTCCCATCTCAAAACATTCACCATGTTCTATTGGTCTCACCTCCTAAATTTCTCTTGACTCTGCACTCTTCTCTATTACAGTGTCTTTGTTCTAGATGAAGCTCCTGTGATCTCTTTCCCTTGACCACATGGCCTCTTAACTGATTTTATCACATACCTTTATAAATATAATACATTTATTTCTATCTGTTTTTTTCTCAAGTCCCAAGTGATGGGAAATTTCCCTCTCCTACCAGCTTGAATATTTCTTCTGCTCACTCTGAGTTTAAGACCTGATGGTGCCTGTATTCTTTCCTGCTGCAAGCCTTCACATGTTCTATCTTTGACATGCTAATACTTAATTGCTGCTTTTTTTACTTCCTAAAGGAAGTATTTGCTGACCTTCTAGGTCCTTCTGCTATATACCTTTATTATACTGTACTAACCCCCTTTATCCAACAATTATCACAAAGTATGTAACTAAATAGTCACCTGAAGAAATATAATCTCTTGATCTGTGAAGGTGAAGGTCCTATTTGTATTGTTCTCTGATTTCATCCCAATGTCTATTACAGTTCTTTGCACATAGAATGCACTCAGTAAATATTGGTTGAAATAACGAGAGAGAAAATAGAAAGCAAATTCCTTTTGGGATATAGATAATTAGAAAAGAATGTGAACAAGAAAATATTCCATTACTAAATCTAGGAAGGATAGTTTGAAGTTCTTTCTCTAAACTTCTATATTTTTCTTTCAATTTTTTTTTCTCTGTCTGGTAAAATAGGTGAGATGATGAGATACTTTTTCTGCTACAAAACTTCAATCAGATGAGGGCAGTCATGCTATATTTATGCTGAATATATGCCCAGTTGTATATATATTATTCACCTCTAAGGAAGACTCTATTAGCTTTGCTTTTCTTCTGTTAAAAAAAAGTGAGAAAGTTGAAAGAATTTTCCAATGCTGAAGCATGTTTCTGATTTAAATCCACATTTCGTTATGAATTTAATTTAAGGATATACTAAAGATGGTTGAAGGGGATACAGTTCTGCACTGGTGTCTGTGGGCACACCTAAGTAATTAGTGAGGAGTATAAACACTTTAAATAAAGTGCTATTTGTTTAGCACTTGAGGGAGATTTCATATTATCCTTCTTTCCTTGGTTAAAAAAAAAGTGGTATGGCTGTGGTAACTCAAGGGTCTTTACTCACTTTGTAGGCAATGTTGATACCAGATACCATTGCAAGAAGAGGAAAAGAAGGTAAAATTCTCACCCCTAACAAAACTCACAAAATCACATTTTCACATATCTGACGGGACGGGAGGGGGAATAAAGTACAATGCTATTCATTTCCAACATGGATTTTTCAACAGCTAAATACAGGTGGCAAATGAATAGTATTATCCAACTATTTTATAAAACATCTCCAATAATTATCACTGAAAGGCTTTTGTGTGAAATGATATTTGGGGGATTGGCAACTGAGAAATAGTAATAAAAAGAGAGTTATCAGGGCAGAGACTGATTGGGAGACTGTTCAAAAGGTTAGACAGGAAAGGAACAAGTTTCTGTGAAAAAAGGAGGGGAAGGTGGTTTGAAGAGGTTAGTGAGAGTGAAAGGATGTGGAGTAGACGGCTGCAGGTCCATGGAGGATTGAAAACCAGAAGTGGAATTTTGAATTGGATATACATCTGAGAGGAATTGATTGAGGATGGAGGAATGGGATGTAGTATTTCAGACTTATAAATGGGAGGAAATGGCCAGGGCCATTGTCCACAGGCATTGATGCACGGACCTGAGGAAAGGAATGAGCTCATCACCTTGCAGGATTGAGAAGGCGTGGAGTATTGCATCAGCCTTTGATGGGCTCCTTTCCTTCTCCTCCCTTTTTTCTGAGTCATTGGAAAGGTCTCCTTTAACAATAGGGTTTATACCTCTCAACACCTGATCTGTGGCTATTCCCATTATTAATTTTTATTATTAAGTCACAGGAAGGAAAATCGGTCTGACATCTAAAAAGATATCCCTAAATTGTGAGAGTCACATATATAGGTTTGGAAATGTTTGAATTTGTTTATTTATCCAAATGTATATTGTATGCTTCTGTTTTCAAGTATTTGAGAGCTTTTTATGTTGAAAAGGTTTCTGTGATGCTGCGGGTGGCTCTAGATACAATGATGACAAGTACATTTTTATTCCAAAGAAGGAAAAACTGTCTAGAATATAGACTATGCCTTGAGGAGTGCTGAATTCCTCATAGCGAAAAGTGTTCGAACCCAGGCAAGAACAGCTTGGCAGGAATGTGGTTATAAGAGCTGCAAGTCAAAGACCCTGGAGTGCATAGCTTTGCACAGCCTGTTAATCTATGGCCCAGAGGCCGGCCTTGGTCCCTGGAGCATTTTTGTCTATCCACTTGGGTTTTATAATTTTTTAAACTAGTTGCCCATAGTTAAAAATTGGGAAAAGTCATGAGGTCCAGATTTCCAGCCTTTCTTAAAAAAACGAGAAGATCTGGCAATGGGGTACTAACCTTTATAAGTGACAAGCCTGCCAGAGGAAAGTTGCTCTTATCCCTTTTAGATGGCACATAGAATCTCCTGTTTGTCATAGACCAACACGGTTCATTTCGCACAATCTCAGTACTTCCTCTTCTGTGTGAGTATTGGTGTTTTCACCTGGCTTATACGTTTTCCTATTCTGAGAGTTTCCAAATCTATGAGCTTAAACATCATCCTTTTCATTTTACATATTGTACATTTTGAGTGAGATATGCAAAGCTATTCCATGTTTGGATAGTAGTGAGAAGATCCAGGGCGATAGAGGAGTCTATACTGCATAGGAACCATTAAAGTTCTACACTGATTTTATGGTAGTTACATCAAAGATATTTAATATTAATAATCACATATCTGATTGGATCAACCTACTGGACTGCTTATAAAAATGGCTATTTTATCAGGTACTATTATTTCTTTATGAGTAAATGGATGCTTTTCTTTATAAGACATGACACTTGAAACTATAAGACAGCAATGAATGACTATCATAAATCTTATAAGTCTTCCAGGAATGTGTAAAGCCAGATTGTAGAGATTTCTGCAGTATATAGGTTCTGGACACCCATATTTTATAAGCACCTAGGCTCAACAGCAAGAAGAACCAAACAAATACAGGGGTGGCCAAAAGTAAGTTTACAGTTGTGAGCACACAAAACACAGTTTGTTCTTGTATTATCATTTATTATTGTATTATTTTCCACATGAACAACTGTAAACCTACTTTAGCCCACCCCTGTATATTTGGTTTGGGAATTTGATATCCTGTAATACTTAAAAGTGTGACCAAGGAATCAGAAACTTCAAGTCTTTTTAAACTTTACCATGCAGCTTTGTAAGTACCTTCTTTGACTCTCTCCTTGGAAAAATACGTGTTCAAAATTTACCACACTTTACCAGTATTGTATAACTCTAGTGCTTATGTCCTTGGAAGTAAGATTACCAGATTTAAATAGGTTTTGAAATGGAAAGTCTTAGGCAAGCAGGAGATAAAAGAAGAAGGAATGTGTTTTTCTTTTCCTCTGTAAAACTTTGAAGTATATGACCTTTTTATTGTAAGAAATACACCTTTAAGACTCGTCTAGTTGCTCTATATGTAGCCAGTAAATGTTCTCATAAATATTTACATACTACATATACAAATATTTTGATATGGCGACATTTCTCCATTAAAAAGAGAAAAGTAAGATACTTTTTAAACCGTAATTTTTTTAAGACAGGGTGTGATACACATATCATTTATGAGTAAGCCTTGCAATAGCCGTAATACATGTGGCAGACAGTTGAGTAAGCATGGTCAATATTAAGATTTCCACAATTGACTCAAGTGGGTAAAATTGATTTTTTAAACCTATAACCCATTATGAGTATGCATTTAACCTAACCAAACTCACGTGGTGGCATTTGCATTCTTGTGTGGCTTGAATTTTCTGTCTGTTGCCTAGTAAATGCTAAGGATAGGGAAGTGGAGCTCTTCTTAGACAATGTGTCTGAGATCCATAAGGACACTTTTTAAATAGTGGAAGAAAACCTCTGTGATTTTGTTCTTCCTATTTTCAAAATTCAGACTAACTTGTCCGTATAAATGCATTCCAGAGACGTCCCACTAATATTTTTATGACCACCAATGAGAAGTGTGTCATTTTCTGGATTGGAGAAGGGTCAGTAGAGTTCCACAACCTCGATATTTGTCATGGAGGAAATCTGGTGGTTTAGTGACTTTCCTCTTCCATTCATGGTATTGTCTTTTTCTTGCTTTCTAGTTTCCTAATGAAGGTAACTCTTGTTTGAGGACTGGTCTTTATGGGGAAGTGGCAGAATACTGGTTGTTGCAGTTATTAACCCCCCAGTGATGTCTAAATGGTTCCAGAAGAGCAAACTTAATATTTTTAAGAACTCCTTTCCCCTGGCACGATGCACTTCTGACAGAATCACAGAGTGCTACAGCTGAAAGGGATCTCTACAAGCATCTAGTTGGGCATTCATAAGCTGCTGGCCTACCACTCCTCATATCAGCATCATTTAGCTTGACTGGCGTAAGAGTTTTTGCTTGTTTGTCTTTTTGTTTGGTTTTAGTCTGAATCTCTTCAAATGAGGCATTGCTATAGACTCCAATACTCCTTGGTTTCTCACAACTATCTACTTGACAGCATAAATGCTACCTAACTAATCTACTGATGTATTTATGTTTATAACCTATAATCTATTGAGTTAAATCATATGAAATTGTCATTTGTTTTATATTTAAAAGATGCTTGAGTATTAGAAACTCCAGGCAATTCAGTCTTCTTATTTCACAGATGAAAAACAGAGTTCTAAATAATGACTCCCTTGTTCAACAGAGCTCTTAATATCTCAAAACAGATATAATTTTTTTCAAGGGTTTCTAGGTAAAGGATAATTTTATTAGATTCACAAACTTTGACTATTAAAATGCATTTACCCCCTGGGATTTACAATTTCTGAAGCCTTATGACTACGTATATCTGTGTGAGAATAATTTATTCCACTTCTTTTCTGAGATTAGGATTGACTAGGTAGGAAGATGATAAGGAAAGGAATAAACACCAAGGTCCTAGAGGGAAAGAAGGGGTGCCACTGAAGAAAGGGTATGGGCACACACAGAGAGAGAGAGGGGGAGAGAGAGAGAGAGAGAGAGAGAGAGAGAGAGAGAGAGAGAGAGAATATGGAATGCAGGCAGCAATTCATGGGAGTTGAGTGGAATTTTCTTGAAATGCTGTTGTCTTTGTAGATGTAACACTTGTTTCATGTGGATTAATTGTCATCAGAATCAATATGCTCTAAGTGATGTAAGTAAATTTTAACATTTTTTCATTTAAGAGATTCTTGGTGTGACCCACATTTAATGATCAGCCTAAAATTGGAAATAGATATTTATTGCAGGGTTCCAAGTTATGAGTTGATTTTGTAATTGAGTTGGGATAAAGATATGATTACAGTTTATTCATTATATGCACTCTAGCTTTAAAAATGCCTTTGAAATGCATGCATGTAGATGAAACTGCATCTGTGTATCTAAGGGGGAAAATTCTGTCTTTATATTCCAGAGTACTGGGAAAATGGGTTCTGAAATTGATTTTGGCAGTTAATAAAAGTAAGGAATTATAATATTGTATTGTAATCTAAAAATTAGAACAGAGCTGCTTAATTATAAATGGCTGGTTTTTCAGTTTATACCTCTACTAGAGGCCCGGTGCACAAAAATTTGTGCACTCGGGGGGGTGGGGGGGTCCCTCAGCCCGGCCTGTGCCCTCTCGCAGTCTGGGACCCCTCGGGAGATAATGACCTGCTGGCTTAGGCCTGCTCCCGGGTGGCAGAGGGCAGGCCCAATCCCTAGGTGCAGCCCCTGGTTGGGCTCAGAGCAGGGCCGATTGGGGAGTTGGGACGCTGCCCCGTCATGCACAGAGCAGGGCAGATTGGGAGGTTGTGATGCCACCCTCAGTCACGCTCAGCGTAGGGCCAATTGGGGGGTTGGGGCACCGTCCCCTGTCACACTCAAGGCAGGGTCGATGGGGAGGTTGCAGCGCCACCCCCTGTCACGCACAGAGCAGGGCCAATCAGGGGGTTGGGGCACCGCCACTCTCACACTCAGGGCAGGGCGGATGGGGAGGTTATGGCTCTACCCCATCACACACAGAGCAGGGCCCTTGGGGGGAGGGTTGGGGAGCTCCCCCCTATCAGGCACAGAGCAGGGCTGCTCAGGGGGTTGGGGCCCCACCCCCTGTCACACACAGAGTCGCAGGGCGATCAGGGGGTTTGGGCGCTGCCCCCTGTCACGCTGATCCCGGTGCCGAGAGGCATATTACCCTTTTACTATATAGGGTAGAGGCCTGGTGCATGGGTGGGGCCGGGTGGTTTGCCCTGAAGGGTGTCCTGGATCAGGGTGGGGGTCCCCACTGGGGTGCCTGGCCAGTCTGGGTGAGGGGCTGAGGGCTGTTTTCAGGCTGGGAGTGACTGAAGTTCCCAACCGCTCCTTTTTTTCTTTTTTATTCTGGGCCAGCTTTACCTTGAGGCTTGGCTCCAGCTCTTAGGCCTCTGTGGCTGAAAGTAGGTTTCTGGCCTTTGCTTACAATGTTGCAAATCTGCTGGCTGAAGTCCAGCGGTATTTGTTACAATGTTTCTTAAACTGCCAGCTCAGAGGCCTGCAGCTGCAGGCGGGGAAGGTTGGTTTCCTCAGTCACTGAAGCAAGCAAGCCTCATGTTAGTTTCAAGCTGCCTGGCTGCCGGCCGCCATCTTGGCTGACAGTTAATTTGCATATCTCGCTGATTAGCCAATGAAAAGGGTAGCGGTCGTACGCCAATTACCATGTTTCTCTTTTATTAGTGTAGATGCTTGTTATAAGATCAATAGGGATTATTTTCTGATTTTTCTAGTTCTAAACATGCCAGCAAAACAACAGCCCTAACTTAGTTCGCTAACATTAATCATAATTATGTTTTCAGTAATAAAAATGTGCAACATCATCAAAAGCTTATCCAACCTTAAAGGTACATTGTCTTCTTAGATTCCTACGACAACCCACAAAGTGAGCATTAATATTGTTCCCATTTCTCAGATGGGGAAATTGAGGTTTGGAAACAGAAAGTAGACTGCCATGAAGTGGCAGAGGTGAGATTATAGAGTCTGGATCCCTTTTCTCTCATTCCCAAGTGTTGTTCCCCATTCACTTAGGGAAAGAGGACCGAGCAGAGAACCTCCCACACACAGACTCTTCAGAGCACCGGCCAGTTTGTACACCCACAGAGATCCTCCTGAAAAAGTTCAGAGATGGTACTTGGGTTCTGACTAACAGAGGCCTCTCGAACCACCCACACACTTGAATTTGCTGCATAGGAGACGTTACCGTACCCTGTCTTCATGACAGATCAGAACTTATATTGTCATGCTATTCTTCTGCTTTTAGAAGGGTCATAGCCCTATGCCTTTCATTGCCTAGGGAAATATCACATTATTAACCAGGGGCACTGAGGGGTGTATATGGGAACTAGTGGCACAAATGTGGACAGATGATATTTCCCAGTGGTCTTCTGGAGGACTTATTCGAATGTATTGCAGAATTTCAAGGCACATTAACAGAGAGAAGCGCTGTTCACTGTATCCCTCCTGTCCATGAGGGAGTAGAGTGTGTAGGGAAAGAAGTTCAATTTCTATGTCTCTGTAGCTATCAAATGATTTTTTATTCATTTTGATAAGGAATATCAGTCTTCGCAATTGAGAAAATTCAGTTAGAATTATTGAAATGATTGCACTCATTGGGTAGTTACATGAAGATGGCTCATTTAAAAACAGATCTTCTGGTGTTTATCTCAAAGATAATTTTCTATCACCCTGTTGCTGGGAGGAGGGCAGCTCTGTGACTGGGGGTCGGCTGGAAAGTGAGGGCCAACAGCTGCTTTTTCCTATAACATGTCCATCACTTGCAGAAAGAGTAAAAGAGCTGAGAGGGCCTGTATTAGGGTAGAGGAATTATGGGAGATAGTTTTCCAAACGATTTTATAATGAAGCTACACTAATTATATAAAGGAAATATGTTTACAATACCAATGAATAATGAAAGTCTTTATTAGATGCTAAAATTGTCTTAAACAGTTTTCTGAATATTTCCACCAGCATTTAATTTGGGTGAAAACAAGAAAGACTAACAGCAATATACATTTCAATTATATATAATAGTCACTTAAAAAATTGGGGCTTGGCTGTATTGCTACGTATCTTTCCTGGGTCATTTATTTTTTTTCTAAGCAGCAAGAAATGAACATAATAGATCTTATGAAGAAAAATACACCCCAAGTAAATGTATTGGGGTATTAGAAATTTTAAGCACACCACACACTCTTTTTATTTATTTCTGGAATCATAGTTCAATTTTGGTCCAAGTAACAGTTCATAAAGAAACAACTGTCAGAAGGTTCTCTCCCTCCCCCTGAAGTTGCCTTTTCTCTAGATCTTTGGTAACAATGGAACTACCTTGCTTGAGTACATTAAAATTTTTGGTATGATGTACAGTGAAAGTGACCCATTTTGTGTGTCACAAACTAGTATTTTTTTGAAAGTCCTCAGTGTTTTAGGTGCAATTCAGAATGTAATAGAGAGAGACTTGACCCTCAAGAAAGTTGCAATCTAAAGGCAATCTGTCATTTATGGATAATTAAGACCATTATAAACGGATGAACAAAAATAGATACAGAGGCAGAGCAACATCAAACAGACTGTCAAACTACAGCGGGAAGGCCAGGGAGGGTTGTGGGCGGTGGGTAAGAGATCAACCGAAGGACTTGTATGCATGCACATAAGCATAACCAATGGACACAAGACACTGCGGGGTGTGGGAGGCTAGGGGAAGTTGAAGGGGAGAAAAAAAAAAGGAGACATATATAATACTCTTTGTAATACTTTAAGCAATAAAACAATTAAAAAAAAGATAAAGGCAATCTGTCCTTCGATAGTGACATGATTGCCAGGGAAGTGACTGCTGGCTCTCTGCAGAGAGCGATCTTCCTTCCCTTTGATGCTTTGCAATGGGAAGTCCTGGACCTTAGCTCCTCATTTTAGAAGACAGTTTGTAAAAGAGGAAAGTCTTCAGAGCACTTTTCTAATTTAATATATCCATTTAACTTTTCAAAGGCCAGAATTTGTGTTTTCAGTTGTCTTCATGTGTTAGACCTCTGTTTGCATTCAGAAAGCTGACAGTTCACATGAACTTCTGCCACAGACACTAATCGCAGTAAAGAGAAACCAGGAATTTCCAGCACAAGGTATTGCAACAAGCGAGGTAACCTAGGGAGAGACAATCTGGACATTTAATGTCCTGTTGGACATAAATGCTCTATAGTATGTATTTCATGCCATAGTGCTTGAATTCTAGCCTTGGAGGATCTGACAAGGTAAGGAGACAAGATTTGTCATTTTTGTCTCTCCTAGGGTCCTGATGTTTCTGTCCAAGGTCTCAGTTCCTGATTACTTCCATGGCCCGCTGTCTGTAACACCTTTGAGCCCTCACCATGCTTGTACAAGTGCAAGGAGTGTCTGTCTCATTTTCCAATGGAGTTTCTGAGGGGCGACTTGTTTGAGAGTATTGCTTGTGGCCAGGAAACAAATAAATTAGCAAAAGAAGTTCTCAGTGCTCATTCCATTTTAATTGTCATAATAGAATTTTAAAAATAGCTTTGGAACTATTTTAAATTTTTGTGATCTTAAAAAATATTTGCAGTTATGAAAAGGATCACTTGACAAAGAGACTAACACACACACACACACACACACACACAGATATGATAATTTGGTGTTCATCACAAATAGACTTTCAGTATTCTGTCATTAGTCTCTGATGCTATAATTTATAAAGCACAACTCTTACATTGTACATTCCATGGATGATAGATTCTGATATTGTATTTGGCGAAGGAGGCAGTGACAAGAAAGTCTTAGAATTGCTTTGTACATTCCATAATATTAACTAGTGATTATTTAATACAGATGGTTTGACTTTGGGTGGTAGATACACAGTGCAATATACAGGTCTTGTATCATAGAAATGTACACCTGAAACCTATATGATTCTATTAACCAATGTCACCCCGATACATTTAATTAAAAACATAATAATAAGAAGGTTTTTTAGCTTGGGTCATAGTTGTAAACTATTCGTTCTCTGAATATTAAGATGTAGTAGCTTTTTTACTAAGAAAGTCAAGGTCCAAGTCCAAGCACAGAGCAAACTATACCATTTTGCATGTGTGTGTATTCTGTTGTGAGCTTTGGTTCTTGAATATAAGCTGGAGCTGCTAAATATTAAGATAGTCCCTTTACTCCATATACTTATCCAATGATAGAAACCATGCACTCATTTTGTGGAGATGTTTGTTTAACTAGTGGAGGTTATCCCAGTGGCAAGTTCATCCTTATTTGATAATAATGAAACATAAGTTTTATGTGTTTGCTTGAGTAAGATTGCCATCTGGTAAATAATATGTTTTGTGAGTGTTTATAACAATCATGGTTTAAGCCAAAATTGACTTATCGTGATTGCTGCAAATAACACTTGAGTGTCCTAACTGGTTTGATTTTTTTCTTTGTTGAATTGAGAAAATGTATTTTATGAAGCTTCCTGCATTTATTTATAAAGTATTTTGTGGATTTTAAAGCTTGAGTTTTCAAAAGCGATAATTACGGCTGATTACTATCTCCATACAGTACTTCTGCTCTAAAGTAGAAAAAAAAAGATTGTTTATATAGCATCATAAGTATTGTTTATATATATTTGGTTTTGCCTTCAACAAGTTAGAAGTTTATTCCTTTGTGAATTGAAGAACCCTAAACATTCTCACCTTGGTAGAATAGCATATTAAGAAAGCGTGGCTAAGACTCAGCCAGGAGTGCCTCAGTGTATTATTTCTCAGGCAGCAATAGCATTAGAAGTAATTGTGCAAGTGGTCTCTAACCATTATCTCTTCTTAAAAAGGAGGAACTTATGATAGCAACCCCCCCCCAACCCCCCAACCCCCAGCCCAAGTAAAGCTGAGAGCGTCTTGTCTCCATGTCACGTGTAAAACAGTTTCTCTAATTGCTACAGGATTAATTTTCAACATATCAGTTCAATTTAAAGACTTCAAGTGAGATTCAATGACTTGTTCTTGAAAATGTCAATTAAAATCTTTAACTAGTTGCTTTGCATATGAAAAGGAACAGAAAGAAATGAGTATGAAGACTAGAAATTTGAGCTGAGTCCACAATGGGGGTCTATAGTTGGTTACTGATTTTTGGTTAGAAGATCAGGAGTTTGATTCTTCATGTCCATCGATTATTTTCACTCCCTTCCAAGGTCAGAGCTGTGGCACTTGGCCATAGTTGACGCTCTTTATTTTTGGGTGGTGTGATCTGAAAGGGCACGAGATAGGCTGAGAGTAGAACTGGATTAACACAAAGTGGGGGTGTGCTCTTTGAAAAAATGTTTTTCTTAGATTTCTCATATCTTCATTAAAATCATTTTATTTATATATACTGCATATGTAGATACTTTTCTTAATTCTATCTTTATCTCCCCTCTCCGTTTGTATTCTCTCTTTTGGGCTGTTCATCTCCTCTCACAGGTTCAACTTTCACTTACCTGTGTATAATTCCAAGTATACACGCTTGCTCCTCAGCTTTAGATCTCTAGCCATACACACAGCAGCACTCCAAATAATTGATCAATGGTTCCTTACACAATTGTTCATCATCTTTCTTTGTTCTTTCCACTTCATATGTACCCATGACTGTGGACATGTTGCCTCTAGATTATGACTCCAGAATCTACATTTCTAATATAAAAAGATTACCTTCCTTTGGAAAAGCTGTTCTTCCTCTTGTGTTATTTCAGAGGAAAGGAGGACCTCCATCCAGACCATAATTGTCATCCAAGATTCTTTCTATTGCCTGATCCTCCATAGCTAGTAGGTAACCATGACCTGCTCTTTAAGTAGCTTTCAAATCTATTTCCTCTTAAGTCCTACCACTTCTGCCTTAAATCCAGCCTTTGTAATATCTTGCCTGGTTGTGGTAGCTACTTCATAACCAGTTTCATTTTGCCAAATAGTCTTTTCAATGCCATCCTATAAATCCCTACTAAAATGATCATTGAAAATACAAATTTGAATATACCCTTCTCATTCCATGACATTCTTGTCACTTTTCTGTCCCTGAAAATACCATGGTTGGCACATAATAATAACGGTGTTAATCTCATAGCATTGTTCTAAGGCAGGGGTTCTCAACCTGTGGGTCGCGACCCCTTTGGGGGTCGAATGACCCTTTCACAGGGGTCGCCTAAGACCATCAGAAAACACAGATGTAATTACATATTGTTTTTGTGATTAATCACTATGCTTTAATTATGTTCAATTTGTAACATTGAAATTGGGGGTCACCACAACATGAGGAACTGTATTAAAGGGTCGCGGCATTAGGAAGGTTGAGAACCACTGTTCTATGAATTAGAGTATTCATATAAAACATCAACATTAGGCATTAGTTACCATAATTGTCACCATTGCTGCAGTAGGAGTTCTAACCAAGGGTTAAGTAATATCTGTACAGAGCTGGTCATTTTCGGGATGCGGTTCAAGCCCCTCCAAGAGCACAGAAGAAGCACTGTGGTCTGGCTCAGCCAGCACTCCAGCATCATTTCATGCCATCTCCATAAACCCACCTGGGCTCCAGGATTTCCGAACCTCCAGCACTCAAATGCTTTCACTTGTACGCTTCTCCGCTTAGCTTATCATTACTCACTTTTCAAGCTTCAGCCTACGTGACCCCTTTCTCTGGCACTGGGCTAAGTTATCTGTCCTCCATGCCTATGGCATCCTGGCATAGCCCAAACACAGAATTTATCACATTGATGCAATAAGTTTGCAGGCTTGTCTGTCTTACTTGCTTTTAAACTTCTTCCTGACAGCGACTTTTCATCTCCATCTTCCGATCACCTGGGACAGTGGCTGGCACAAGGCAGCTTATTCAGTGACTCAACATATTTTCCACCATAAAGCTGTGCTTGTTGCTATTTGTTTACTTCGAATTTTCTTCCTCTTGGCTTGACTTAATTCAAATGACATTTTTGCTACGAAGCCTTTTATGACCTACTTGAACAATCTCTTTGCCATTACATAATGCACGGGTGATGTGGTAGCCTGTGGAGAAGCAGGGGCTTTGAGTGGGCAGAGCTGCCTTGTAGAATGGATTACCCTAACAATTTGTACCTTAATTTCTTTCCCTATATATTGGGATTTTAATACCTGCCTCACAAGGTTACATAAGCCATTACAGGTGGAGATACAGGAGGAAATATGTGCAAAGAACCTGGCACTCTTAGTGGTTGTAAATATTTCTACCCTGACTATAGCGTTCAAATCAGATGATTTTTGTCTTTGGTGGGATGATAGTTATCTTATTTAGAGATGGGGAAAATAAAATCCATCGAGGGAATGAATGGTTATTTTCTCTAGGGTTCAATCTGCACTTTAGGAAACATTAGAAAATCATTATAATGAATAATTATTTTTGAGATCTTTTGTTTCTAGCCCTCCTTATGATCTTGCCAGGTATGTCTTGTTTATCTGGTTTCACAATTTAAGAAACTGGTGTTCATTGAGATGACACTATTATCAATAAGCATCAAGATTTTAAAAACTATTGATCTTGTTGGACTCAACAATTCCACTTATGGGACTCCATCCTGAGGAAACAAAATCAGAGGTGCACACAGAGATATACATGTACTTGGACACCTACCATGGGCTTGGATATTAGAAAAAAAACCAATCCTGATTTTTCAAACACAAGTGATTATTTAAATATGGTATGGCACATTAAAAAAACACACCAAGACTTGAATCCTTATTCATTAACACTCTTAACCTAATATGTTTGCTTTTAAACGTTTTTCAAATGAAAGTTGTGTTTTTCTAAGGATCCCTTTCTTCATTTGTATATCAGAAAACTGAAGCTCAAAATTGCAATACTTTTTTTTTCCCGTTTCTGGTCTAATTTTTCTATGTTTTGATATACAGGGTATCCCCCAAAATGTATACACACTTTAACAGCTGATGGCTCAATTGATGTTTCTTTTTTTCAGATTTAACACATTGGAATTAATAATTATTCAAAATGTGTATATGTTTTGGGGGGACACCCTATATACTGATCTGGTTTCTTTTTCTGGAGGTATATAAGGATTTCTATTCCTTTTTATGTTGGAAATTTTAGGCAAATTCAAACCAGAAGTGTGACTTTCAGCACAAGAAAAGCCATGATTAGAAAAAAAGGAGTCACTTAATAGTATTCCAAAACAAACCTATCATTTCTGCAGAGCCGAACAGTTTACTTAGCCAACGAGGATATAAATATTTGCATATCTGATAGGCTAATGCCTGCTCTAGATTTAACACACGGCACACAGCTGCTGGAGACTGATGATTTTATTCCTGCAAACTCAAATATTAACTAAACCAAATGATATATTTTTAGCTTCTGTTGATAGAAATTTTACAAAGTGGCTTGAATACCTGAGATAAAAGTCATGCATATTTTTTTCAAGGTAAAAGTAATTGTTTGTAAAAACTGGCCCAAATAGAGGTGCTATAAAATGTTTGATGTTAGAGGAAATTGCATGTGAAAAGACAGTATTAGAAAAATGATATAAAGCAATAAACCGAGTGTTCAAACCACTCAGTTTTCCATAAGATAAAAACAAACCCTTTCTACTCACTCCAAAGAGTTCTTCAGGATTTACTATTAGAAAATGTTAACTTGTCTTATTTTTTCCACTTTTCCATAGATACAAAACATTGTGTTAAACTCTTTGATCTGTAGCTAATCCAGGGTTCTTTATGTTACAGGATATTTTTAAAAATGGATTTTTTCAACTTTTTAAAATGATTGATTTTGATATAAATCTATAAAAAATCCACCCCTTTGCCTGCTTGGTAGCACAGCCACATATACAAAAAGCACACTAAGGAAGCCCGAGGGGCGGTCAGCCTCCACAGGGGTCTGGAAAGGGCGCGCCCAGGGCAGGTGTGCTGTGCCTGGGCATGTGGACAAGTGTGATTAGAAAGCCATTTCTGCCATATCTTCTTCAGACTGTTAACCATTCCCGTGAAGCTGTCTGGGAATAATTGTGCTATGGTAAAACAGTTGGGTCAATTTTACATTTTCAAAAACTGAATGCAATAGCACACATAAAAATAGTAAACATTTAGTGAACTCAGTGCAAGGAATGTCTGCTGTGCTTCATTGAACTTGGGCATCTCTTAATTCTTTTTTTAAATATGTTTTTTATTGATTTCAGAGAGAGAGAGGAAGGAAGAGGGAGAGAGATGGAAGCATCAATGAAGAGAGAGAATCATTGATTAGCTGTCTCCTGCATACCCCACACTGGAGATCAAGCTTGCAACCCAGGCATGTGCCATGACCAGGAATCGAACTACGAACTCCTGGTTCAGAGATTGATACTTAACCACTGAGCCACACCAACCAGGCCTAATTCTTTGTCATTTATTTTCCTTTTTTTTTAAAAAAAATATATTTTATTGAGTTTTTACAGAGAGGAAAGGAAAGAGATAGAGAGTTAGAAACATCGATGAGAGAGAAACATCGACCAGCTGCCTCCTGCACACTCCCCACTGGGGATGTGCCCGCAACCAAGGTACATGCCCTTGACCGGAATCGAACCTGGGACCTTTCAGTCCGCAGGCCGACGCTCTATCCACTGAGCCAAACCGGTTTCGGCTTATTTTCCTTTTTAAAAAATATGGGAAAATTATCCTTCCCTACTTATAAGGTTGACCAAGGATGTACTACCATCTCAGAAAATATTGTTAATATTTTCTGAAAATGCTATTAAATAAATTCAGCATATTGTTAATAGCATGAATGTAAATCTCTTAATATTTAGCTTTCAGAGAAGAAAGTCATATCAAGAAAATTGGGATTTAAATTTGTCCCTTATAGCAGAAGTCCAGCCTTTAAAAAAAAAAAAAAAGAAAAAAGAAAAAAAAGTCACATGGAATTGTCCTAAGGTTGTTATCAGACAGGGTGAGGAGAAGGTTTTAATCTTACCTCTGTTCTCTATTAGGTGTATCTCCTTTGGAAAGTTCTTTAAACTCTTTATTTCTCAAATTCCTGTTCTATAAAATTTAGGCTTTGGGCAGATTATATTGAAGACCCTGTTTTAAAATTCTATCTGTAGCATGAATCATTGTTTATTACCTTTTGGGAATATTTTATGTGACACTTTTTTAGATAATAAAAGCTGATTGAAAATTTCAAGGGACATAATGTAAGAAACCTGCTTTAACTGGAAACTAGCCTTTAAAAGAAACATGTTGATTTAACTATCACTACCCCTAAAAACAACAAAAAAAGAGGGTGCACAGGTGCTTCCTAACACCAAATCTTGGTGAAGATGTGAAGTGATTGAAATTCTCATACAAGGACTGGAGTTTCCAGTGAAGTTAAACTTAGACTTTCTCTGTGACCCATCACCACCCCTCCTAGATATTTACCCAAGAGAAATGAAACACTACATCTACAATAAAAGACCTGTATGGGGAAATTCATATCAGCTTTATTCATAATATCCCCAAACCAAAGCAACCCAAATGCCCAGGAATAGGAGAATGGGCAATTGTGGTATACTTATATAATGAAATACTAACCAACAATATTAAGACATATTAATACATTTAATAACATGGAGGAAACTAAAAAATATTGTGTCGAGTGGAAGAAACCTGATATGATGACATATGTCTATGACATGAAGCTGAAGAAAAGGCAGAACTATGGGTAGATGGTTACTGACTGGAAGGAGACATGAGAGAACATTCCTGGGTGATGGAACTTAACTGGGGTGGTGGTTATATGTTTGCATTTATCAAAATAAATCAAATTGTACTCTTATGACCTATGCATTTAACCATATGCAAATTTTACTTCAATAAAAAAAAATGGGGGTGGGGGGAGAGGCTTTTATGATAAGTAGAAAAGTTGACAATAGGAGGATAAAGGACCTACCTTATAAAAAATACAATAGGATGTTAATGGTTTATGGGCAGGAAAGTAAATATTATTTACAGCAATGATTGGAAGAGATGAATTCATTTAGTTCTCAAGTGGAAAGTGTTCTAAGTTTAGACAAAGCAGCAGTCCATAGTTATTTCACTCTGCTCTTCATGCTAATAGAAAACAAAGAAAAGCAAACAAACAAAAAACACACAAAATAAGTCTCCTTTCTCATATTAAATTATTCCTCATAATTTCAGAACATCTAATAACATAAGCACCTCCTCAAGATTGGAAAATAGTAGGTATTTCCTGTTTTGAAAGACGGGGCTTGTAACCATATTGGTATTAGGCCCCCAAGTGGTACCTCAAATTCAATTTCTATACTCAAGACTCAAGAAAAACTTGAGGAATTTGTTAAACAAAATAAGAGGATGGAGATTTGCATACTAGAGAGCAGCTAATAATTGAGCTGTGGTTCCAAACCCAGGCAACCACAGGGAATAACCATTTACCCATTCCTCATGGTTTTTTTGTTTGTTTGTTTTTATTTTGTTCTTTTAATCCTTACCCGAGGATATTTTTCCATTAATTTTTAGAGAGAGTGGAAGAAAGAGGGAAAGACAAAGAAACACATCAATTGGTTGCCTCCTGCACAAGCCCGGACCAGGGCCCGGGCCAGGGAGGAGCCTGCAACCGGGGTCTGTGCCCTTGACCGGAATCAAACCCGGGACCCTTTGGTCTGCAGGCCGACGCTCTATCCACTGAACAAACTGGCCAGGGCTTCCTCATGGGTTTTTGAGAGTGGATACAGAGCCCTAAGTTTTAATTGCATGTGAATTCAGCTCCCATGAAAATGGATACTGATTGGTGTAACTCTGCTAGAATGTGTCTTTTCTGAGCACCTAGGCTGCTGTTGAATCCTATGTCCGTTATTAGCAGGGTGGGGAGTCGGTGGGGAAGTTCATTTGTGACTAATGGGTCAGTTCAAACATAAACAGATTTTGACTCTAGGTTACGATACATAATATATATTACTTTCATTAATAATCAGTTCAGTAACCTGATTCAGATTTTATATAATGTAACTTCACTGAATACAAAATCACTTTGTATTCTATCTTGATTAATCTACTATAAAAACAAGCTGAAAACTTCATTTTGATATAGATTTAAAAACACCTTCAACAAGTCAACTTCAGACTAGTAAATTAATTGTTCATATAAAGGAGGACCTGGCTGATTTATAGAGTTCCTCTGAAAAACAGCACAGTATTTTAAAAGATTTATTTAAAAAATACTTTTGTAAAGAGAAAGGTTTAATAACTTCCTCATTAATGTGTCTTTTTTTTTTCCATTAAAATGTTTTTTTTTTTTTTTTTTGGAATAGCTTTGGCCCACTTGTTGAAATCATATTTATCTCCCAAAAGAAGTCTAAGCTCTATATTAAAACGACATCTAAACATGCAATTACTGTCTTCAGATACTTGAAGGCATGTCATGAAGCTGAGAGAGTGGTATTCTAGATTGTTGTAGTGGAGGCAGACTTTCTAAATGGTAGAAGAGGGAGATTTCCAGGGAAATGAAAAAATGTGTAACATATAGAGAATAGGAATAGTTGAGTTTCCTGAAATAGATGTTTATCACCAAAGGGTTCAAGTATCCGATGTTAAATGACCTCTCTTAGAAATGACGCATAGGGAATTCTGCAGTGTGTGAGGAGTTAAACCACATATCTTTTCATTTCCCAGCAGCTCTAAGCCTATATTTACCTGAGAGGCATGGGTACTTGTTGAATGATACTTCTTTAGAAACAGGTATCCGTAAAAAGGCGATTTCTAATATGGCCATGGAATGATAGTGCTGGATTTAGAAGGTAGAATGGTTTCCTGTATTCCTTCCCTAAAGCATGACATTCCTGACAAGTGGTAATTCATCCTTTCCCCAGATATCTCCAGGAACTAGAACTTGTGTCATGAACTGATTCACTTCAATTTGGGGTAATTTTAATTATTTATAATTTCTCCTCATACTATGCCAGCGTTTCTCCAAGTGTATGTTTGGGGACCTTAGGGGTTCCTAAAATCCTTTCAGGGGCCCTCATGAACTATGTGTTTTCATAATAACACTAAGTAAGACATTGTTCTTTTCATTCTCATCCTCCCGCACATGCACAGTGGAGTTTTTCAGTGCCTACATGACATGTGGCATCATAGTAGACAGAATACAGTAGATATGAAAATCCACCTGTCTTCTGTAGAACCAGATATTAAAAAGATTTGGGAAAAAAATGCCATTTTTCCTATTAAATTATTATTGTCTTAGAAAATAGCTGTTTTTCATTCAAAATGTTGTTTATGTTGACATGTAATTTTAATTTTTAAATTAATACTTTTTTAATTTCTCATTTTTAATATTAAATATGATGATTATCAATAGATATAGCCTACAGAAAGTCCTCAATATTTTTTTGTGTAAAGGGGTTCTGAGATTAAAAAAAAAGTTTAGGGAACTGCTCTGCTAGGTCAAAGACTGCTTCTTACTCATGGAACCTGGATCTGTATAGGAAATATTCACAACAAGTGTGACCGGAGAGCCTTCCAAATACTCGAAGGCAGTGTATCAATCTCCCCTTCCCAGTGTCCCTTCTGAAGACAGAGCACACCACTTTCTTCTGTCATTATTCCTAGTGTGTGATTTTGAGTTTCCACATTTTTCAATAGCTCTTATTTTGAATGTATCTCAGTGAGTGACGTATCGTCTTAAATATAGCTCTCAGAAATCAGCAATATATTGTAGCCTGCACTTTTAATGGTAGAGTGAGACCATTACCTTTATTATTGGAATTTTGTTGCTGCTCTACATGCTGCTTAAGATTGAATTAACATTTTTGGTAGCAATATCATGATTTTTTTACGCACATGGAGCTTACAGTTTACGAAGAGTCTTAAATACTTTTCAATCAAGTTATCATTTCTAGGCCACATTTTCCAAATCTTTCTCTTTTTGTAATAATTTCTCTTTTCATCCAGTGGAAAATTTTACTCCCTATTAAATTAAATCTGACTTGATTCAACCTATTCCAACATGCTGGGACATTTTCAGACTGCCATTGTGCCATCATCTGATATAGCAGGCTTCTCAGTTTTGAGGCACTCAAGTATTCAGTAAACATGGCATCTACATGTGGAATCAAATCATTGATACTGGACAAAGCTAAGCAAGAGTTTCATGTTCCATCACTTTCATGTTGAACATGTTTTTCCTCTTCAGAGCCATCGGCATGTTCCTAAGAGGTGGTCCAGGTAGCAATTGTGAGTTCTCTGGATCTTGAGCCATAAAGTTATTGACAAGCCCTGGGCACTACTATGTCTCCTGTACATCTTCCAATCTCTCCTAGACTTGATGTGCGCCCCCCTCCCCTAATGTGTTTATTCTTTTATATAAATAATAGCTCTCTTTGACAGAGAAAGCAACAACAACAAAAAAGTGTTGACTGGCTCTACTTTCTCTCAGTGCTCAGTTATTTTGTTCCTTCTGCCCCAAGTAAACTTTCTAACACTTTTCATTTTCCTTTTGCTCTAGATATAGCTTTCAAAGATTGCATTGTCATGGGGTTTCTCACAAGTCTTCACTCACTTCAGGCTTTCTATTCACATGATATTGTTCCTCCTTGGAGAGCGCTTTCTTCACCATTGGTGATTTACCCTCCTTTAGTCTATGTAGGCACCTTCACACAATGTGCCATTGTCATGAGGCTCCCTGTGCTGCCACATGACTTATTTAGAAACCTGTCCCCTCTATGTTGTCAGAATTTCATTTCAGAAAGTCTCTATATTGTCTTGAGATGCTGTTGTTTTTACGAGTCTCTAGCCTGAGATCTTGCTTACCTTTCCATGTAACACTTGAAAATCACCTTTTCTGAAGTTTACAGTACCAATATGACTATGCTTAGCTCTTTCTTGTTTTAGCTTCTTGAACTCTGAAATAACACAGTCACTTTAAAAGCATCCAATGTCCCAAAACTCTAAGATCTTAAAATTTTATGACATTTAAATGCCACATTTATTTTCAAAATTGATTTATTGCTACCAAAAATATATTTGTCTTGCCTCTGAAGTAGAATCCAAATGTTTTGTTTCCATCGCATGTTTGTTGGATGTTAGTACAATTTGCCATGTGCTAAACAACCTTTGTACATTTGTTGACTCAATGCCAACTCTTTCAAATATAATTTATTTCAGTTAGAAAGAATTTTATTAGTGTTCCCATGTTCCTAGTACTGTGTTGTCGTAAAATTAAGAAAAACATAAGAATGGTCTCTGTCTTCAAATTATTTAGTATACTAGAGGCCCGGTGCATGAAAATTTATGTACCCAGGGCAGGGGAGGGGGGTGGTGTCCCTCAGCCCAGCCTGCATGTTCTCGTAGTCCAGGGCCCCTCAGGGGATGTCTGACTGACGGCTTAGGCCTGCTCCCTGGGGGGATTGGGCCTAAGCTGGCAGTCAGACTTCCTCTGGCAGCCCTGGAGCCCTTGGGGGATGTCCACCTGCCAATTTAGGCCAACTCTCCAGGGGATCAGGCCTAAGCTTACAATCAGACATCCCTCTGGCTGCCAGGAGCCCTCTGGAAGTCCTTAAGCTGTTAGTTGGACATCCTTAGTGCTGCCACAGAGGTGGGAGAGGCTCCTGCCACTGCTGCTGTGCAATCCACAGAAGCAGGATTTCAAGTGGTTCTTGAAGGATGAGGGCCAGCCATGAGTTGGCTTCTGGCTGAGTGGCACTTCCCCTGTGGAAGCACACTGACCACCAGGGAGCAGCTCCTGCATTGAGCGTCTGCCCCCTGATGGTCAGTGCGTGTCATAGCTACCAGACATTCCTGGTTGTTCTGCTGTTAGGGTCAATTTGCATATTACCCTTTTATTATATAGGATACTTATAAAGGTATAATAACAAAACAAATAGCAAACAATATGAAATGATCAGTGTGTTGATGTCTCAATTTGCTTAGCTACTCACTTAACAATGACTTATTGAGCACCTACGATATTCCAGATTCCTTAATAGGCCCCTGGAGCACAAAGATAAATAAAAAACAGGACCTGTCCTTGAGGGATACCATCAGTGGAAGTGATGGGGATGGGTAGTTGATGTGATTATAACTGGGGACAGCGAAAGCTAAGAGATTCACACACAAGGCACCTTGGAGAGCATAGGAAAAGGAGACCAGTGTGGTTTATGCCCCTCAGAGAACACTTCACAGAAGAAGGGCAGGCGTGTGAATCAGGGACTGGTTTTTTACCAGGCAGCAAGCTGGAGAGCAGAGCTCTTCATAAAGGGAACAAAATAAGCAGAGTACAAGCAGAGGGAACTGTGGGCAGTTCTGCATGGGGGCATGTTTGCTTTGCATATTTGGGGGCAAGGGGTGGAGATGAGTGAGGAAAGCAGGGATTTAAATGGAGTGTTTGAAGCAATGGTTTCCCACTTGTGCTCTCTGGAACGCCTTGGGACAGTGGGATGAGGACTGTGGAGCACAGGAAAGCTGCTCTGTAGTGCTCCGGGCCTCTCATCTGGACAGCTGTGCCTTTATTTCTTTTATCTGTTAGGCTTTGGAGTCAGTTTGCCTTGAAAGAAATGTTCTGAAGCATTTTTTTTAATCAAGTGAAGTCCAAGGGGGGAAATCCTGATAGAGTTTAAACAGATGGGCAACATGATCATCCCAGAGGTGGGGTAGGAGATAGATAGGAAGGAGGAAGGTTAGTTAGGTGGACGTTGCATTTACATGTTCAATTCCTCAATGTACTTGTCTCACACTGACCATGTGTGAGGTTAGCATAGTAAGAGCCAGAACCAGGAGGGTACAGCAGTACAGAGAGAACTTTGTGTCTGACGACTTTATCACAGAAGCAGGACTTGAAGTGGTTCTTGAGGGATGTATAGGACATGCGGAGGGCTGAGCCTTTTCCTTGCTTTTTTTCTTCCTTGGACCTCTTGATTTTGATGTCATTTCAAATGTATAGAAAAGCTGCATTTTACTTTAAAAATAATTAAATCCTATAGGATGCTATGTGGAAGCACGGAAATATTTATAAACTGTGTTTCTATTATATTTTTATAATACTGGAGATAAAGATAATGGCTATTTTGGATTCACAAGTGATCCATGCTGTGAACTTCCAGAACCTGGATTCTTAAGAATAAAATTACTCTCTGTTTAACCAAGATAAACATAACTCTTTCCGTCACTGGGCCCTGTAGTTAATGTGACGGACTAACTAAGCCTGTGCCCTGCTTCCTGATCCAGGTGGACAGAGAGCCCAGGTGGATGTTCAAGGGCTCCTAGGACACGTGGAGTCCACTCTGTTGAGCTTAACATTGAGTTATAAGATACCACACATCCATGACAGTCTTGAAGGAACTGACAATAAACCTGCAAGACTAATTGAATAGCTAGAATTCTATCTAGAGAATGGGGATCACTGAGAGTCCCTTGTGGCTCACTGCGTGCCAGACAATGTGCTCATTCCTCTTCTCATGTTATTGAAGGAAAACTATTATCATTCTCACTTTACACATGAGGAAACTGCAGCTCAGAGTTCTATAACTTGCCCAGACCACAGACAGTCGGTGGCAGAGCTGGCTTTCAACCCAGGGATGTTCACACTCCAAAGAGCGTACTCTTAGCCACTAATGTCATATTGTCTCCGGAGGCTTCAAGCCCCTGCTCAGAGCAGAGACTTGGCCAAAGACTCCTCTGGGAGGGGCTTATGGGAACTTGACAGTGTCCTGCAGCCATCTCAGCTCCAGGCTCTCACAGCCCTGTCCCTAGGGCCTGCCCCGTGACACGGCTCCATCAGTTAGGAATTGTGCTCTGCTGATAGCAACGGAGACGGGAAAGTCTCTCCTCTCATGTGAAGAGAGCCTGAAAGAGGGCAATTCAGGGCAGGCATGTGGACTTCCTGCGGGCACCAGGAGCCGGGGTTCTTTTATGTTTTTCTTCTGTCGTCTTCAGCACCAGTTAGAAGAATGATGGCCACTGAACCTCCAGCTGTCATAGCCAGGCGGGCAGGAAAAAAGGGGGTCTGCAGCAGCTTGTCAGCTCATTACAGAGCCTTCTCTGTTAACTTCTCATTGGCCCAAATGTAGTCACATAATCACATGTGAGTGCAAAGGCGCCTGGGAAATAGAATCTGTTAGCAGAGCACATCGCCTCTCCAAACAAATACAAGATTATTACAGTGGAAGAAGGGGGGAATGGCTATTGAATAGGCAGCTCATCTTCTCTGGCACATCTTCCTACCAGGAAGTTTATGTAGTTTTTTTCTGAGCTCGAAAGCTGCCCCATGGAACCTGTACTCGATCTCTACTCTGGCTTACGTGCTGAAAATGGACCTAGTAAATCACAACATATTTTTAGAGTCTTGTTCATGGAATTGACAGCCATTTTCTTTAACTGCGAGTCTGAAGAGTTGGAAACTGCTTAGGAATATTATTTTAAAAGTATTCTCTGAATCTTTGACCACTGCGGTGCTAATGGGACAGAACAGCAACTCTTATCTCCAGCATGCGAATAGAGACTCTGAAGCCAAAGAGATTAACCACCTTTCTTCAAAGTTAAGACCTGGCACTGTGATCGGTGACAGCCAGTCCTATGACTTGCTCTTTGTTTTCCTAGTGCACTTTTTTTTCTTACATCTGCAGGTCATTCAGTGAAAAGCACCTTTCCTCAGGGATGGGGGTGAGCCCGGGATCCTTACTTAGGTTGAAAATAAATTATATTTAAAAGAAGGAGGAGGAGGAGGAGGAGGAGGAGGAGGAGGGGAGGAGGCATACCAAATCAGGGACCCTAAATTATAACATTCAAATGTTACAGTTGAAAATGTACATTTTAAGCACATACAAGTAAACATTAGCCTTTTATAGCTCCCCTACCATACACACAGCAAACACCCTCAACAACCCCACAATAGTCTATTATTGAGCAGATCACAATCACAGCATTTATTTTAAACACTAAATACTAAGGTCAGTGTATTACCAATGGCCAAGGCATTCGGCATACGGCAGATACCGCAGCAACAAAGTGTCAAATTTCAGCCTTCAAGTTCAGTCAGTGCAATTGGATATCATTTCTAGTGACTTGAACATCTGCCCTGTATTCATTTATTAACCGAGTCCAATTGAAATTTTGTATGAAAATAGGAAACTGAAAAACTACTCTGCAATCTCTGGTCTGAATCTTTTTTAGGATACTTCCAGTTAGGGTCACCAACAAAAGAGAAGCAAAAGCCAACCCTAAGAAGAGGAACAGGGCAGTTTGTCAGCTACCATGGACAAGCAGGATATCTAGCGATACCCTAGGCCACTTCCTTAGTAGTGATAGTCCATTAAAAG